>NC_085988.1:86978871-87026371 GCF_030014385.1 Trichomycterus rosablanca | reverse complement strand
CTTCAAGGCAGCACATTCTACAGAAACAGCACTTGTAGCTGCTACTGAGAAGCTTCATGCAACCAAAGCAGCCAAACTGTCATGTGTCCTCATTCTTCTTGACCTTTCTGCCGCCTTCGACACAGTGAATCACAGCATTCTCCTATCTACACCCACTCTCTGGGTGAGGTCATATCCTCCCATAACTTCTCCTACCACTCCTATGCAGATGACACTCAGCTCGTTCTGTCATTTCTTCCTTCAGACACACAAGTCTCAGCTCACATCTCAGCATGTCTGCGAGATATCTCACAATGGATGTCGGCTCATCATCTAAAACTCAATCCCAACAAGACAGAGATGTTGCTCATTCCTGGAGATCAGTCTCCAACCCAGAACCTTCTCATTTCTCTTGATGACTCCCAGATCAGACCATCTGATAAGGTAAGAAGCCTCGGTGTTGTCCTGGATAACCAGCTGACATTCTCTCCTCATATAGCCAACATGATGAGATGGTGCCGGTTCCTCCTGTACAACATCAGGAAGATTCGTCCATTTCTCTCCAGGGAAGCTACTCAGATTCTGGTCCAGTCACTTGTAATCTCACGGTTGGACGACTCCAACTCCCTCCTGGCAGGAGCTCCCATGTCCACGATTAAACCCTTACAGCTCATTCAAAATGCAGCTGCACGTCTGGTTTTTAACCAACCTAAACACTGCCACATCACCCCACTGCTGCCACATCATCACCCCACTGCTGCCTCATCATCACCCCACTGCTGCCTCATCATCACCCCACTGCTGCCACATCATCACCCCACTGCTGCCTCATCATCACCCCACTGCTGCCTCATCATTACCCCACTGCTGCCACATCATCACCCCACTGCTGCCACATCATCACCCCACTAATGCCACATCATCACCCCACTGCTGCCACATCATCACCCCACTAATGCCACATCACCCCACTGCTGCCACATCATCACCCCACTGCTGCCACATCATCACCCCACTGCTGCCACATCATCAGCCCACTGCTGCCTCATCATCACCCCACTGCTGCCACATCATCAGCCCACTGCTGCCTCATCATCACCCCACTGCTGCCACATCATCAGCCCACTGCTGCCTCATCATCACCCCACTGCTGTACATCATCACCCCACTGCTGTACATCATCACCCCACTGCTGCCTCATAACCCCACTGCTGCCACATCATCACCCCACTGCTGCCACATCATCAGCCCACTGCTGCCTCATCATCACCCCACTGCTGTACATCATCACCCCACTGCTGCCTCATAACCCCACTGCTGCCACATCATAACCCCACTGCTGCCACATCATCAGCCCACTGCTGCCTCATCATCACCCCACTGCTGTACATCATCACCCCACTGCTGCCTCATAACCCCACTGCTGCCACATCATCACCCCACTGCTGCCACATCACCCCACTGCTGCCTCATCACCCCACTGCTGCCTCATCATCACCCCACTGCTGCCACATCATCACCCCACTGCTGCCACATCATCACCCCACTGCTGCCTCATCACATCACCCCACTGCTGCCACATCATCACCCCACTGCTGCCACATCATCACCCCACTGCTGCCACATCATCACCCCACTGCTGCCACATCATCACCCCACTCCTGCCACATCATCAGCCCACTGCTGCCTCATCATCACCCCACTGCTGCATCATCATCACCCCACTGCTGCCACATCATCACCTCACTGCTGCCTCATCACCCCACTGCTGCCACATCACCCCACTGCTGCCTCATCACCCCACTGCTGCCTCATCACCCCACTGCTGCCTCATCATCACCCCACTGCTGCCTCATCACCCCACTGCTGCCACATCATCACCCCACTGCTGCCTCATCACCCCACTGCTGCCACATCACCCCACTGCTGCCACATCACCCCACTGCTGCTTTATCATCACCCCACTGCTGCCACATCATCACCCCACTGCTGCCACATGGGAGAGAAATGCTGCAGATTAGACTGTTCAATACTAGAGCTGGGCGGTTCCTGAATCATCCGGATTAATGATTCGAATCTTTGTACTGAACCCGGATCCTACGAGTCCTCTGACTGGCTGCTGCTCAGTATACAAGGCGAGTGAGCCGACTCACTGGAAACACCTCTGACTCAGATGATTTGGCTGAACCGACTTCACTCCAGTCTGTGAATCTAAGTATTAAGTTAAATATTCCAATACACAAGCGGTTAAACACACTGTATTATCAGTAGTAGTGGTATAGATTAGTAATGCAGCATATTTTCTTGTAAGCAAAAGAACAAAATATAGTTATATTATTATTAAAATGCAAATGCTTACAGGCTACTTTAGTACTGTACCACTTATAACCCCCATGGTAATTTTAAACCCTTGACCCATTAATATACCCATCTGATTGGTAGGTGAGTCCACCCTCCTCTCCCCCATGATCAAGATTTTACTTAAAAAAAAGTATCAACTTGTCACTGATAAGAGAAGTGTGAGGGGCCAAGAGAATTAAGAGAGAAGGATTTATTTACAGAAGATGAGAGCACAGAACACAAGTGATATTTGGATGCATTTTAATGCAGTAAATCAATCGCAATTAGAACGTCAGTATAAGTGACTCAACTGACTCAAGTGACCCAAGTGAACCGGATCACATTACTGAGTGACTCAGATTAACCCGAGTGCATAAAATGAACCGAATTTACCACCACTATAAATACTCCGCTGTTTGAGTAGCGCAGTGGGCAGAGCGCATAGTGCACGTTCTTCTGCTCTAGGTTCGAATCCGGCTTAGGGCGAAACTAAAGTAACACAAGCAGGGCCGGTGCTGGGGTAGGCATTGCCCCAACCCTCCCCCAGTTTTCTTGATGCCCCCCTAAGCAACGCAGTCCACAACCGGGGCCGCATGTCAGTGTGAAGATGGATTATGTAAAAATGTTGTTTTCACTATTGAGAAAAAATGTTACATGATGTTCTTTATGTTGTTTTACCTAAAATATGGTTCTGATGTATTATTATAAAGAATGAAAATAATAAATGTTAAACAGCCTAAATAAAACATTTTAATAATGTTCCTATGATGGTGTAAGACCCGTTATATAGTGCCCCCCCTGGCACTTGGCATCCCGGCATCCCAGGGTGTTCCTTATTTCCAGTTCTGAAAGTTGGCAACCCTAATGGAAGCTCTTGTGTAAGTCGCTCTGGATAAGAGCTTCTGCTAAATGCTGTAAATGTAAATTAGCGGTCAGTTCTACAATCATTTAAAACCATGCAGTTAGCATTGGCGGTCAGTTCTACAATCATTTAAAACCATGCAGTTAGCATTGGCGGTCAGTTCTACAATCATTTAAAACCATGCAGTTAGCATTAGCGGCTCAGTAAGTTTATACATCGCTAATAAAACTAATATTACGAGGGTAAAACAGTGGCCTACAGGCAACCAGGCCCGGCTCCACTGCAACAGATAAAACAGAACAAAAACACACTTTAATCTTTACAGCACATTCCTGTCACTTAAAACGTAACCATTAACAACAAGCCTGCATTTATAACCTCATTTAATACTCATAACATAAACAAACTCAAATATACATAGATACTTATACACATGAGTACTATAAAGTATAAATATACAGGGTGAGTCAAAAATCTCAGGACACTCTTTTATTTCAGAAACGAAAGGGAAAATGTCTTATCTGAATAACCCAGCCAGTAATGGGTGAGGGGGCCTATCTTTTAGGCTATGGGAATTTTCTCAGAAATCAATTGCCGATATTGCAAATCTGAATGTGGCAATCGATTTCTTAGAAAATTCTGGTGTTCTTTGATATGCTACATGACCACCTTCCCATTGGAAAAACTTGCCCTTGATCCAATATGGTGGCTTTCAAGATGGCAGTCATGTTCCGGACATAGCCCAAAAGACAGGCCCCCTCACCCATTACTGGCTGGGGTATTCAGATATGTCATTTTCCTTTCGTTTCTGAAATGAGAGTCCTGTGACTTTTGACTCACCCTGTATATACAGTATATATATATACGTATATCTACCCAAGTACCTACATTTAACCAATGGTTACTCTAACAATCAGACTAGAAATATTAAAACAGGATGTATCGGTATAAAACACCCAACTAATTGCTGCACGGTGTACTCAACCACGCTCGGACAGTGACGTCGAGAAACTGCGGTCAAACTCTATACTAAAATTAAAAACACATAACTCACCATTAACCGCCTTATCACTAAACCACGATTTAGTGCCAGTGTGAACCCTCGCGAGCCGGCCGCTATTAACCCAAACAGCTCATATAAAACATAGCGGTACTTACTAAGCCATGACGGCGAGACTGGTTAGTCAGTGGCATCTAAAACCAACCATGTGCCTCGTAGCTCAATGGAAGACCAACAAATAAGCGAGGCTGGAAACCAGCTTATAACTCGTATAACACCAGACTCAGCTCCCATAGCAGCGACAGTCACACACACCAAACAAACCAGCTTCCCTTTGTTTGCCGAAAGCAGAAGTGGACGGTACAGGTGACCCCGGGGCTTTTATTGTCCCAGTCAGCATACAGCATTAATTACCACCTACTTTTCCAACCTACCTGCGCATAATTATGAAAACGCTATAAAACGCAAACAGATTATGTAAGGACAGGAGGGATTAAAAATAAACAAATAAATTTGGCACACCGATTTCCAATAAATCCCCTCAGTCCCACCCAGTGACTCCATTTTGCTGTACTTTGTTACCCCCTTTCACCCTGTTCTTCAATGGTCAGGACCCCCACAGGACCCCCACAGAGCAGGTATTATTTAGGTGGTGGATGATTCTCAGCACTGCAGTGACACTGACATGGTGCTGGTGTGTTAGTGTGTGTTGTGCTGGTATGAGTGGATCCGAGTTTTTAAACACCTCACTGTCACTGCTGGACTGAGAATCATCCACCAACCAAAAACATCCAGCCGACAGCGCCCCGTGGGCAGCGTCCTGTGACCACTGATGAAGGTCTAGAAGATGAGCGACTCAAACAGCAGCAATAGATGAGCGATCGTCTCTGACTTTACATCTACAAGGTGGACCGACTAGGTAGGAGTGTCTAATAGAGTGGACACGGTGTTTAAAAACTCCAGCAGCGCTGCTGTGTCTGATCCACTCATACCAGCACAACACACACTAACACACCACCACCATGTCAGTGTCACTGCAGTGCTGAGAATCATCCACCACCTAAATAATACCTGCTCTGTGGGGGTCCTGTGGGGGTCCTGACCATTGAAGAACAGCATGCAGAGAAACAGATGGACTACAGTCAGTAATTGTAGAACTACAAAGTGCTTCTATATGGTAAGTGGAGCTGATAACATGGACAGTGAGTGTAGAAACAAGGAGGTGGTTATAATGTTATGGCTGATCGGTGTATGTATACATACATACTAGGGCTGGGCGATATATCGATATATTTTCATACGCGATATAAGATAAGACAATATCGCGTATATCGATATAAATGTTGCGTTCCAGTTAGATCCGACAGTTCGTCTTTCTCTTCTCCCAGTTTGTCTCTGCATATGTTCACCTGCCCCGCCCCTCTCCCTCACTGAACACAACTCGCCCCGCCCCTCTCCCTCACTGCCCCGCCCCTCTCCCTCACTGAACACAACTCGCCCCTCCCCTCTCCCTCACTGCCCCGCCCCTCTCCCTCACTGAACACAACTCGCCCCTCCTCACCGCTTCACCAGTAAGTCCTGCAGGCAGCGATAGCATGGAGACGGATAAAGACGTGACAGGAGTTATGGAGGAGGAGCTGTTTACTAAAAAGAAAAATAATGACTAATTTTGTAATTATTTGGAGATGGTTCGAATTCAAAGTGTCAGATGAGCAGCAGAATAATGTATTCTGTAGAGAACGCCGAAAACACGTCCAGACAAAAGGTTCCAGCTCCGTGTACCTTCATTCGTTTTTCACTTCAAATCCCAAAGTTAAAAAACAAGAAAACGAGTCGTTATTCGTTTCAAAAACCAACACAAGCGCATGCACACGCTGACATGCACGTATTTACTTCACATTAAGTGTTGAGAAAGTAATAATAACGTAGCGGTGCGTCTCCTGTTGTTCTGACTCTTGTGTTTGTATATGTGATGTGCATGTATAGATATTTGCTCTATCTGTAAAAATCAAACATTATGGGAGTGATTTCTGTACTGGATGTTGTACGTGGTTGTGTTAGTTTATACTGGATGATCGCCCGACGTCCGACACGTCATTTATTTATTTATCTTCTATTATATTATTTCTTGTTGTCGGCAAATAAACAACCAAACATTATTAAATTGCATGAACTAACTCTGCAGTAAACAAGGAGCAAACAGCAATTAAACAACAAATAAAGCTGTTAAATAATAATAAAGTGCATGAAGAAGAACGCTGATTAAAATGCATTAAATGTTGTAATAGTTACACAGTAACATGAACGATTAGTTCTGCCTGTATTACAGAACTGAGTTCTATACAGTAAAAGAAAATATTAATGTAAATGTTAATGTTGTGGCGACATATACATAAAATAATGTATAAAGTCCAAACATGGGGGGGTGGGGGGTTAACGAGGGGTTTACTTTAACAGGGTTTTACTTTTAATGTCACACAAGCTCAGCCGGAAACCGTGTCATTCCGACATCTTCCCTACACACTCGCTCCCTGCGCCCTATAGTACACTTAACATTCTTAAAGGGCCAGACAATATATTTGTAATTCACGTTAGACGACAGGAGATGCCTTAGAAAACAACTTTTTTTTTCTCTTAGAATAGCTCTTTTTTTTTTTTTTAAGCAAAAATAGTTCTTGTGTGAATCTTCCCCAGCATGAATATTAATAAAAGTGCCTGTAAAAAATTGGAACATGTAGCTTTGTCTCAGAAGTGTCTTTTTGTTATTACCTTATGGAATAAAAAAATATCGAGATATATATCGTATATCGCCATTCAGAAAAAAATATCGAGATATAATTTTTGATCCATATCGCCCAGCCCTAATACATACCAAAAATACAAAAAACATCAGGGGAAACGTCGTCATGTTATTATTATTATTTTTGTTCTTTCTTCTCAACACTCCTGCCTAATTATCAGCATGTGCACACGCGTTTATTTCTGGTTGAATGTCAAACTTATTTATACCAGTGTATTAACATCTTTAGTTCCTCAAACAAACTGATGATTATCTGGCCACAAACTTCCTTCCACTTCTTCTGTTTGAAATTTGGTCTTATAGATATTAGCAAGCTTCCAATTAATGAAACACTCAAGCATGTCCTGCACAAACCTGCTGTAATAGAGCTTTTTCACACCAGCTGTTCTGACATAGTGGGACTAATACATTAAATACATTAAATACATAATATACATAATATAAATAATATACATAAAATACATAATATACATGATATACATAATATAAATAATATACATAATATACATAATATACATAATATACATGATATAAATAATATGCTTCATGGAAGGTTTGGGAAGGGCCCTTCCAGTTCCAGTACGACGTGGTTTTATGAGTTTGGAGCTTAATTGTCCTGCACAGATCTCTGACCTAAACCTCACTGAACATGTTGAGGATGAATAGAAGATTTGATTGCATGCCAGGACATAAAATGCTCTTTGGACTGAATGGGCACAAATTCCCACACATACAAATGTAAAACTCTCATGAAAACCTTTCCTGGAAGTGGAACCACACTCCATATTATTGCCCCTGGTTTAGGAATACAGGATTTATAACAAGTCTGTCATGAGGTGATCACATAATTCTGGACACAGAGTGTCTATACAGTCACCTCAGGTTTATTCCATGTGTTGTTGATTTTCTTAGTGAAAATAAGTAAACACACCTCCTGCAGGGTTAAAACTTCTACACTATTTCATTTTTAACTTTCATTCATCGTTGGAATCAGTAAAATCCGAATCTAAGAATCTAACTTTTGTTTGTTATAGTTACAGCCAAGTGGTTAAATATTCAGTCATGCAAACAGAATCAGTTCAGATCAGACTGAAAGTTCTGTTTGGATCCATATTTTGGTTGATCTGGTTTTAAATTATAATATATTATCAATAAAACAGAGCGATTCTTACCAGCGTCTTAACTTCTTCAGTTCCTGGAATAAACTGATGGTTTAACACGTTCACCCAACCACAAACTTCCTTCCACTTCTCACCAACCAGCTCAAACCTTCAACACCAACACAAGATTCTACTGGTTATATTCTATTAACAACCTAAACACATGAACTGCTGCTTTCAGGTCTCATCTCGTACTGGGTTCCAGTCAGGACCAGGGTGTGTCATGGGGGGGGGGGGGTTCTTCTGTAGTTTCTTCTGTCTGAAACTACATTACTTGTGGCCCGCCAGCACAGTCAAACAGAAAAAATAAATGATCGTCGCTGTCTGATTAAAAAGACTTTTAGCGGTTTTGACTTTTTTACATGTGTTGATTGTAGGTATAAATCTCTGTCTGTCCGCAGCAGCAAATATCAAAATGACCAATAAAAAGATGAATGAAATCACACATCTCTGTAACGAGTATCTCCATTGGCTGCTAGACCTGTCCATCAAACCCTCGTATCTCCTCCTCCCTCCCCCCCGCTACTGTTAGAGAAGAAAGTGAAACTCGTTTACTGCATAATGTTTCATCTCTACAGTTTACTCAGGTTATTCTATCACATGGTTATAAACATGATTTATATTTGTGATGTTTGTAGTGTTTTAAAAACACATCTGTATCTGATATTTATATGGACTAAGTGTTTACATGGACTGTATTAATGAACACAATTGAACTTTTTTATAGCTACAGTCAATAACTTGATTACAAAGTAAAGATAATATCTGGTAACTTGACTGTTTCAGGTATTTACAGGTATTTAAATGGTAATTTAGAACAGTATTTCCCCGTCATATTTCTGCACATTACAGTATTAAAATGTTTTCTTAATCGATCTATAAAATAATCATATCTGTGTTTTGATGTTTTACTGATGCACAATATTAGATCAAAATATTTTGAAAAGCATGATTTCTGAGTGAGTTAGCCAGGATTGTTCAATATGAAGGTCTTTTTTTCTCTTTTGTCTTATGGTTCTGTATGCCAGGAAATACTCCAAGGGTAGCCATGCATTGTTAAACCCAAACCATGTTTGGCACCGGTGTGAAAATAAAATGATTAAATAACAGCGCATTATATGCATATTTTATTATTTTTATCCCCCAGTTTAGTTGTGTCCATTTACCCTGATGACCCTTCACCGCTGACTAGGGACGCCTCTCAACTGACTTACGCCCCCTCCGGCACGTACAGTCAGTACAGATAGTGCACCTGCACAAGTCGAGTTCATACACTTGACGGGCACTGTGTATGGAGGGCCACCCCCCCATCAGCATTATTCCTCAGCCCTGTGCAGGTGCCATCAGTCAGCTAGCAGGGGCCGCAGTCGCACCAGTTATGAGAACCTATGATCCGACTTTCTTACCCTCTAACCCTGAACAACGGCCAATTGTTGTTCATACTGCCACCCAGCCCAGTTGGAAAGGCAGAGCTGAGATTCGATATGATGTATTTCAGGGGTGTCAAACTCACGGCCCGCGGGCCACATCCGGCCCGCCACGTCATTTTCTGTGGCCCGCGAGAGCTTAAACGACTGTACGATAGTTGTGATGGTTCGAGTCGTTACAGAGACGCACTTATAATTTTATGGGATTCCTGCGCCTTTCAACTGTTAACATCGTAGTCATGGCAACTAACTTTGACCTCGCTGAGTAGTCATGTGACTTTTACTGCAAAAGAACGCGGGGTACAGTAACGTAAACAATAATAATAAATATAAATAATTATCTTGCAGTATAATACCAAAGCATCGTCTGTAAGTAGTGGCGTTTATATTCTCAGTTGTTTGTAAATGTTTAGTGAGTATATCACAGCGCTTTAGTTACAAACTCGTTAGCGCTATTTTACGTTTGGTTAAATCTCATATTGTACCAGATGTAACACTTGACTACAGCTGTGTGCTTTTACTGTATTAAGTTCTTTATTGTTTTTATTGTTTGTATTTTTACTTCATTTTGATGCACACAGCTGGGGAGCAAATAAAACCGACTGTATTCTGAAGAGAGCTGTCTGTCTGTCTGTCTGTCTGTCTGTCTGTCTGTCTGTCTAGCTGAGAAAGGGGGATAAACTATTAGTGAGGGCAGAATGATTGTCTTAAAAATACACTGTAAAATCCTACATTAACTGCATCTCTCAAAATGCAGGCTGATTTTGTGACCTGCAAAGTGACACATCCCACCAGTAGATGATGTTACACATATTTACACATGATCCTAAAATGTACAAGAAGATAAGTAAGAAAATTAAGCAGAAGGAGGAAATGTAATGAAAGTGAAAACAAGTTTGTGCTTCAGGAAGAGAAACCGGTGCGTCTCTTGTGTTATGAGGCCGTGTCTGTGGTAAAGTAGAACAATATAAATGCAGAATTCAGAAGAAAAGAAAAACAGCAGACTGCAATCACAGCAGGATACGTTACAATCGGCCCTTTGAGGGCCACAATAATGCTGATGTGGCCCTCGGTGAAAATGAGTTTGACACCCCTGATGTATTTGAAGCCCCAACTCTGGTAAGCTAGCGTACTTTACCACTGCGCCACCTGAGCGGCCTGCATATTTTATTGTTTAAAATAATGTCATCAGGGACTGTTGGCCCTCGGGCATTTTCACATTATCAAATCTGGCCCTCCTAGAAAAAAGTTTGGACACCACTGGCATAGAAGAAGGCTGATGCTACCACAGTGTCATAGAAAGATCTTAGCAGTGGTTGGCACACTCCAAAGGACCTCAGTCCCCATACCATGACACACCCTGGTACTGACACACCCCCATACCATGACACACCCTGATACTGATACACCCCCATACCATGACACACCCTGATACTGATACACCCCCATACCATGACACACCCTGGTACTGACACACCCCCATACCATGATACACCCTGGTACTGATACACCCCCATACCATGACACACCCTGGTACTGATACACCCCCATACCATGACACACCCTGGTACTGACACACCCCATACCATGACACACCCTGGTACTGACACACCCCCATACCATGACACACCCTGGTACTGATACACCCCCATACCATAACACACCCTGATACTGATACACCCCCATACCATGACACACCCTGGTACTGACACACCCCCATACCATGACACACCCTGATACTGATACACCCCCATACCATAACACACCCTGATACTGATACACCCCCATACCATGACACACCCTGGTACTGACACACCCCCATACCATGACACACCCTGATACTGATACACCCCCATACCATGACACACCCTGGTACTGACACACCCCCATACCATGACACACCCTGATACTGATACACCCCCATACCATAACACACCCTGATACTGATACACCCCCATACCATGACACACCCTGGTACTGACACACCCCCATACCATGACACACCCTGATACTGATACACCCCCATACCATGACACACCCTGGTACTGACACACCCCATACCATGACACACCCTGGTACTGACACACCCCCATACCATGACACACCCTGATACTGATACACCCCCATACCATAACACACCCTGGTACTGACACACCCCCATACCATAACACACCCTGGTACTGACACGCCCCTGTACCATGACACACCCTGGCGCTGACACGCCCCCCTACCATGACACACCCTGGTACTGACACACCCCTCATACCATGATACACCCTGGTACTGACACACCCCTCATACCATGATACACCCTGGTACTGACACCCCCCCGTACCATTACACACCCTGGTACTGACACGCCCCCCTACCATGACACACCCTGGTACTGACACACCCCTCATACCATGACACACCCTGGTACTGACACACCCCTCATACCATGATACACCCTGGTACTGACACCCCCCCGTACCATTACACACCCTGGTACTGACACGCCCCTGTACCATGACACACCCTGGCGCTGACACGCCCCCCTACCATGACACACCCTGGCGCTGACACGCTCCCCTACCATGACACACCCTGGCGCTGACACGCCCCCATACCATGAAACACCCTGGCGCTGACACGCCCCCATACCATGAAACACCCTGGCGCTGACACGCCCCCGTACCATGACATACCCTGGCGCTGACACGCCCCCGTACCATGACACACCCTGGCGCTGACACGCCCCCGTACCATGACACACCCTGGCGCTGACACGCCCCCCTACCATGACACACCCTGGTGCTGACACGCCCCCCTACCATGACACACCCTGGTACTGACACGCCCCCCTACCATGACACACCCTGGCACTGACACGCCCCCATACCATGACACACCTTGGTACTGACACGCCCCCATACCATGACACACCCTGGCACTGACACGCCCCCATACCATGACACACCCTGGCACTGACACGCCCCCCATACCATGACACACCCTGGTACTGACACACCCCCATACCATGACACACCCTGGTACTGACACGCCCCCCTACCATGACACGCCCTGGTACTGACACGCCCCCATACCATGACACACCCTGGTACTGACACGCCCCCCTACCATGACACACCCTGGCACTGACACGCCCCCCTACCATGACACACCCTGGCACTGACACGCCCCCCTACCATGACACACCCTGGCACTGACACGCCCCCCTACCGTGACACACCCTGGTACTGACACGCCCCCCTACCATGACACACCCTGGCACTGACACGCCCCCATACCATGACACACCTTGGTACTGACACGCCCCCCTACCATGACACACCCTGGCACTGACACGCCCCCCTACCATGACACACCCTGGTACTGACACGCCCCCCTACCATGACACACCCTGGCACTGACACGCCCCCATACCATGACACACCTTGGTACTGACACGCCCCCCTACCATGACACACCCTGGCACTGACACGCCCCCCTACCATGACACACCCTGGTACTGACACGCCCCCCTACCATGACACACCCTGGCACTGACACGCCCCCATACCATGACACACCTTGGTACTGACACGCCCCCATACCATGACACACCCTGGCACTGACACGCCCCCATACCATGACACACCCTGGCACTGACACGCCCCCCATACCATGACACACCCTGGTACTGACACACCCCCATACCATGACACACCCTGGTACTGACACGCCCCCCTACCATGACACACCCTGGCACTGACACGCCCCCCTACCATGACACACCCTGGTACTGACACGCCACCCTACCATGACACACCCTGGTACTGACACGCCCCCCTACCATGACACACCCTGGTACTGACACGCCCCCTTACCATGACACACCCTGGTACTGACACGCCCCCCTACCATGACACACCCTGGCACTGACACGCCCCCCATACCATGACACACCCTGGCACTGACACGCCCCCATACCATGACACACCCTGGCACTGACACGCCCCCCTACCATGACACACCCTGGCACTGACACGCCCCCCTACCGTGACACACCCTGGTACTGACACGCCCCCCTACCATGACACACCCTGGCACTGACACGCCCCCATACCATGACACACCTTGGTACTGACACGCCCCCCTACCATGACACACCCTGGCACTGACACGCCCCCATACCATGACACACCCTGGTACTGACACGCCCCCCTACCATGACACACCCTGGCACTGACACGCCCCCATACCATGACACACCTTGGTACTGACACGCCCCCCTACCATGACACACCCTGGCACTGACACGCCCCCCTACCATGACACACCCTGGTACTGACACGCCCCCCTACCATGACACACCCTGGCACTGACACGCCCCCATACCATGACACACCTTGGTACTGACACGCCCCCATACCATGACACACCCTGGCACTGACACGCCCCCATACCATGACACACCCTGGCACTGACACGCCCCCCATACCATGACACACCCTGGTACTGACACGCCCCCCTACCATGACACACCCTGGCACTGACACGCCCCCCTACCATGACACACCCTGGCACTGACACGCCCCCATACCATGACACACCTTGGTACTGACACGCCCCCATACCATGACACACCCTGGCACTGACACGCCCCCATACCATGACACACCCTGGCACTGACACGCCCCCCATACCATGACACACCCTGGTACTGACACACCCCCATACCATGACACACCCTGGTACTGACACGCCCCCCTACCATGACACACCCTGGTACTGACACACCCCCATACCATGACACACCCTGATACTGATACACCCCCATACCATAACACACCCTGGTACTGACACGCCCCCCTACCATGACACACCCTGGCACTGACACGCCCCCCTACCGTGACACACCCTGGTACTGACACGCCCCCCTACCATGACACACCCTGGCACTGACACGCCCCCATACCATGACACACCTTGGTACTGACACGCCCCCCTACCATGACACACCCTGGCACTGACACGCCCCCCTACCATGACACACCCTGGTACTGACACGCCCCCCTACCATGACACACCCTGGCACTGACACGCCCCCATACCATGACACACCTTGGTACTGACACGCCCCCCTACCATGACACACCCTGGCACTGACACGCCCCCCTACCATGACACACCCTGGTACTGACACGCCCCCCTACCATGACACACCCTGGCACTGACACGCCCCCATACCATGACACACCTTGGTACTGACACGCCCCCATACCATGACACACCCTGGCACTGACACGCCCCCATACCATGACACACCCTGGCACTGACACGCCCCCCATACCATGACACACCCTGGTACTGACACACCCCCATACCATGACACACCCTGGTACTGACACGCCCCCCTACCATGACACGCCCTGGTACTGACACGCCCCCATACCATGACACACCCTGGTACTGACACGCCCCCCTACCATGACACACCCTGGTACTGACACACCCCCATACCATGACACACCCTGATACTGATACACCCCCATACCATAACACACCCTGGTACTGACACACCCCCATACCATAACACACCCTGGTACTGACACGCCCCCCTACCATGACACACCCTGGCACTGACACGCCCCCCTACCGTGACACACCCTGGTACTGACACGCCCCCCTACCATGACACACCCTGGCACTGACACGCCCCCATACCATGACACACCTTGGTACTGACACGCCCCCCTACCATGACACACCCTGGCACTGACACGCCCCCCTACCATGACACACCCTGGTACTGACACGCCCCCCTACCATGACACACCCTGGCACTGACACGCCCCCATACCATGACACACCTTGGTACTGACACGCCCCCCTACCATGACACACCCTGGCACTGACACGCCCCCCTACCATGACACACCCTGGTACTGACACGCCCCCCTACCATGACACACCCTGGCACTGACACGCCCCCATACCATGACACACCTTGGTACTGACACGCCCCCATACCATGACACACCCTGGCACTGACACGCCCCCATACCATGACACACCCTGGCACTGACACGCCCCCCATACCATGACACACCCTGGTACTGACACACCCCCATACCATGACACACCCTGGTACTGACACGCCCCCCTACCATGACACGCCCTGGTACTGACACGCCCCCATACCATGACACACCCTGGTACTGACACGCCCCCCTACCATGACACACCCTGGCACTGACACGCCCCCCTACCATGACACACCCTGGCACTGACACGCCCCCCTACCATGACACACCCTGGTACTGACACGCCCCCCTACCATGACACACCCTGGCACTGACACGCCCCCCTACCATGACACACCCTGGCACTGACACGCCCCCCATACCATGACACACCCTGGCACTGACACGCCCCCATACCATGACACACCCTGGCACTGACACGCCCCCCTACCATGACACACCCTGGCACTGACACGCCCCCCTACCGTGACACACCCTGGTACTGACACGCCCCCCTACCATGACACACCCTGGCACTGACACGCCCCCATACCATGACACACCTTGGTACTGACACGCCCCCCTACCATGACACACCCTGGCACTGACACGCCCCCCTACCATGACACACCCTGGTACTGACACGCCCCCCTACCATGACACACCCTGGCACTGACACGCCCCCATACCATGACACACCTTGGTACTGACACGCCCCCCTACCATGACACACCCTGGCACTGACACGCCCCCCTACCATGACACACCCTGGTACTGACACGCCCCCCTACCATGACACACCCTGGCACTGACACGCCCCCATACCATGACACACCTTGGTACTGACACGCCCCCATACCATGACACACCCTGGCACTGACACGCCCCCATACCATGACACACCCTGGCACTGACACGCCCCCCATACCATGACACACCCTGGTACTGACACACCCCCATACCATGACACACCCTGGTACTGACACGCCCCCCTACCATGACACACCCTGGCACTGACACGCCCCCCTACCATGACACACCCTGGTACTGACACGCCACCCTACCATGACACACCCTGGTACTGACACGCCCCCCTACCATGACACACCCTGGTACTGACACGCCCCCTTACCATGACACACCCTGGTACTGACACGCCCCCCTACCATGACACACCCTGGCACTGACACGCCCCCCATACCATGACACACCCTGGCACTGACACGCCCCCATACCATGACACACCCTGGCACTGACACGCCCCCCTACCATGACACACCCTGGCACTGACACGCCCCCCTACCGTGACACACCCTGGTACTGACACGCCCCCCTACCATGACACACCCTGGCACTGACACGCCCCCATACCATGACACACCTTGGTACTGACACGCCCCCCTACCATGACACACCCTGGCACTGACACGCCCCCCTACCATGACACACCCTGGTACTGACACGCCCCCCTACCATGACACACCCTGGCACTGACACGCCCCCATACCATGACACACCTTGGTACTGACACGCCCCCCTACCATGACACACCCTGGCACTGACACGCCCCCCTACCATGACACACCCTGGTACTGACACGCCCCCCTACCATGACACACCCTGGCACTGACACGCCCCCATACCATGACACACCTTGGTACTGACACGCCCCCATACCATGACACACCCTGGCACTGACACGCCCCCATACCATGACACACCCTGGCACTGACACGCCCCCCATACCATGACACACCCTGGTACTGACACACCCCCATACCATGACACACCCTGGTACTGACACGCCCCCCTACCATGACACACCCTGGCACTGACACGCCCCCCTACCATGACACACCCTGGTACTGACACGCCACCCTACCATGACACACCCTGGTACTGACACGCCCCCCTACCATGACACACCCTGGTACTGACACGCCCCCTTACCATGACACACCCTGGTACTGACACGCCCCCCTACCATGACACACCCTGGTACTGACACGCCCCCATACCATGACACACCCTGGTACTGACACGTGTCATTATCAAGGTGTGTCATGGTATGGGGGCGTGTCAGTGCCAGGGTGTGTCATGGTACCCCCTACCATTTTGGATATTTATCGTCTTTTTGTTATTTATTCGTCTTTAAAATGTTTTATGTTATTTATCTTACTTACACTTGTAAACAGAGGACCGCTATCTTTCTTGTTTCTTATTACGCTTCGAACGCCTACGCAGCTCCAGTTGCATTATGGGATACATTAACGGACCGCAAGTGTGCATCGCTTGCATACTCAAACATGGCTGCCCAATAAGTAGGTCATCCGGGTACTTCTCGCATACCTCTTTGTCTATACTGTGTATTCGGACATACTAACCTCTCTCACGTGCTCATTTAGCGTACTATTGAGTATGGAAGTATGCCATTCCGGACGCAGCTAGAGTGTGCTCATGGAGAGGGGGGCATGGCACTTCAGGAGCACCGGAGCACACAGAGGCTTTCAGTGTTACAGATAATAGTAATAATTATAATTATAATTATAATAATAGTAATAATAATAATTGTAAAAATCATAATAATAATTGTAATAATAATAATAATTGTAATAATAATAATAATAATAATAATAATAATAATTGTAAAAATCATAATAATAATTGTAATAATAATAATAATAATTGTAATAATAATAATAATAATAGTAATAATAATAATAATAATAATAATAATAATAATTGTAATAACAATAATAATAATAATAATAATAATAATAATAAGAGAGTGTGAAGACATTTAAAGATTTAAAAACCAACACAACCAATTTATACTGTACACAACCCAGTACTGGAAACCAGTAAAGATGTTGCAGTTATGGACTGATGTGTTCCCAGGATCCAGTTCAACAAAAACAGTCACCAGTTCTGTAACTGTGTTATGTTTTAATATTGTAGTATATTAGAATTTTGTTAGTGCTGTCTACCGGTGGTTTGGTTAACGGTCAGAATGTGGCAGTAAATGTATAATGATGTTATAAGAGAATACACGTGTGTGTGTGTATGTTGTAAATAAATGCTCCCAGTAAAAAACAGATTCTCTCTGCCTGCAATCTCCTTTGTGCAAAATATATCACATAATTGGTG
The DNA here is from genome assembly GCF_030014385.1 of Trichomycterus rosablanca. NCBI lineage: Eukaryota > Metazoa > Chordata > Actinopteri > Siluriformes > Trichomycteridae > Trichomycterus > Trichomycterus rosablanca. The sequence continues at coordinate 87,007,648 of NC_085988.1, read as the reverse complement.
ACGAGGATTAAACTGGATCGACTCGGTGTGAAGTTTAATTAGTAAGTACAAGTATTGCGTGAAGACAGAAAAAGCGCGCCAGTTGAAGTGAGGCCTGTAAACTAACGTCAGTGCAAGATGGCAACGGTAGGAAATGTAACTCCTTTTGACTCTCAGTCTCAGACATGGGAAGAATATAGTGAGATGTTGAAGTATTTCTTCATGGCTAACGGTATAGATGATGCAGAGAAGAAAAAGGCTATATTAGTTAGCTGTGTTGGCCCTGCTACGTATAGCCTAATGAGAAGCTTACTGAGCCCACAGAGGCCTGGGGAGAAGACTTTTGACGAGTTAGTGGCTCTACTTAAGGCACACTTCAACCCAAAACCGAGTGAGATTGTTCAAAGATTTAAGTTTAACTCAAGAGTTCGCAAGGCTGCTGAAAGTGTGGCAGACTATGTGGCTGAGTTAAGGAAATTGGCACGTGATTGTAATTATGCCGAATCTCTGCCGCAAATGCTAAGGGACAGATTAGTGTGCAGTGTCAACGATGACCATATCCAGAGAAGACTACTGGCTGACATAGATTTAACTTTCGACAAAGCCTTAAGAACTGCACAAGCCATGGAATTGGCTGACCGGAACGTAAAGGATCTACAGGTTCAGTCTACAGTGGAACAAGGTGCGTCATACAAAGCTGGTAGGGTGAACAGTGTAATGGCGGACCACAAGAGAAATGTGATGTGTCACAGGTGCAAGGGGACACATGTAGCAATGGAATGTAGGTTTGCCAATGCACGCTGCCATCGCTGTGGTAAACTGGGGCACATTAAAAAGGCTTGTCGAAGCAAGGTCAGTTCAGAACAGGTCAAGAGTAATAAGGATTCGGGGCATATGCAAGGAAAGTTTGTGCCTGGAAAAAGTGAAAAAGGCCGGAGAGCGCTCCTTGTGAAAGAAGGAGATGGAGAGGAATCAGAAGATGGAGAAATACACACAATCTACAGTGTGGAAACATTCAGCATACACAGAGTTGCTCCAATCACAGAAAAAGTAACTATAAATGGCATACAGGTAACGTTTGAAGTTGACACAGGCTGTGGTGTAACGTTAATGAATAAAAGTCAGTACTCTCAGCTCTGGCAAAAGTCAAACATACCCGAGTTAGAGAAATGTAAATTAATACTGAAAACGTACACCGGAGAAAGAATTGAGGTCCTAGGAAAAACCAAGGTGGATGTTCTTTATAAAAAAGAGCTAAAGTTACTACCCGTGATTGTAACAAGTGGGTCAGGTCCAAATTTATTGGGCAGGGACTGGTTTCAAGAGTTAACCCTGGTGATACATTCAGTTAATAAACTGGGCCCCACAGATGAAAACACTCTGGAGAACGTACTACAGAAACACGCAGACGTGTTCAAGGATGAGTTAGGTTTACTCCGAGGCTCAACAGCAGAGTTGTATATAGATAAAGAGGCTCAACCTAAATTCTACAAGCCTAGACTAGTGCCTTATGCCATGAAACTGCTGGTGGAGAAGGAGTTACAGCGGCTCCTGGAGGACAAAATAATAGAACCAGTAAAGTTTTCAGAATGGGCAGCTCCCATAGTGCCTGTTTTAAAGAAGACAGGAGACAGCGTAAGAATTTGTGGAGATTATAAGCTCACAGTAAATCGAGTGTCCAAGTTAGAACACTATCCAATACCAAAGATTGAAGATCTGTTTGCTAATTTAGCAGAAGGTCAGAAGTTTTTTTTTTGAGCCATGCTTATCAACAGGTCATGATGGATGAGGGGGCTAGAAAGTATGTTACAGTAAACACACATAAGGGTTTGTACACATATTGCCACTTACCTTTTGGTGTTTCCTTTAGTCCAGCTATTTTTCAGCGTACCATGGAGAACATTCTGCAGGGTATACCACAAGTGACTGTTTACTTGGACGACATTCTGGTGAGTGGAAGGACGGAAGCTGAGCATCTTCATAACCTGGATGAGGTATTGACAAGGTTGGAAGATAGTGGGCTATGACTTAAAAGAAGTAAGTGTTCCTTCCTAGATAAAGACGTGGTGTTTCTAGGACACAGAATAGACAGCTCAGGGCTGCATCCAGTAGCAGACAAGGTGCAAGCAATTCAAGAAGCACCCACTCCAAGGAACATGACAGAGTTGAAGGCGTTCCTGGGGTTAATGAATTATTACCATCGGTTCTTACCCAGTGTATCGTCAACCCTGGCACCTTTACATAAACTCCTGAGGAAGGAGGCCGTCTGGAAATGGGAGAAAGAACAAGAAATTGCTTTTGTCAAAGCCAAGGCCCTACTACAAACATCCACGGTACTGGTACATTATGACGCAAGCAAGGAATTGATTTTGACTTGTGATGCATCGCCTTATGGCTTAGGGGCATTATTGTCTCGTCGGATGCCGGATGGTACCGAAAGACCAGTCGGGTTTGTGTCAAGAACCTTAAATGCAGCAGAAAAGAATTATTCCCAGTTGGATAAGGAAGGACTGGCAGTTATTTTTGCAGTGAAAAAGTTTCATAACTACTTGTATGGTAGAAAGTTCACAATAGTCACAGATCACAAACCATTGATTTCACTTCTCAATGAGATAAAGGGTGTACCTCAAATGGCGTCACCTAGAATTCAACGGTGGGCAGTAACATTGCAAGCTTACGAGTACACAATTGTACATTGTATGCATTGAGTAGGTTGCCAGTACCGGAAACAGAGAAACAAGCTGATGAGGATGAACGAGTTCTGTTGATTGATCAGACAGATACGCCTCTGACCACAGCTGCTCAAGTATGTAAATGGACAGACAAAGATAAGGTGTTGTCATGAGTACGTGAGTATGTGTTGAGAGGGTGGCCTGAAAAAAGAGAGATTTTAAATCCTGATTTTACACCATATGCACAACGTCAAGAAGAACTAAGTGTTAGTGTGGGATGTGTGCTATGGGGAGCTCGAGTCATCATTGGGTTTCCGGTGGTACGCACGCTGAGACTGTAGCCTAGTTGTTTGTTTGTTTGTAGCCATTAGCTAAATAACTTTTTATATACGTATGTTTTAAACGTTAATCTTTCGCGCGTAGTTGATATAGAGTGTTATTTTGTCTATCGTAAAAAAGCGCTTGTGTTTACTAACGTAAATCCGTGCTTGTGAAAACTTCTGCTACCGGCATCCGAACGAAGCCGGTTTTAGTTTGTTTTGTAATTCAGTGCATAAACATTTTATTCATCCAAAATTAAAACCGCTTTCTGTCCGCACGAAGCGCGTTTGTGTTTGTTTGTTTTTGTAGTTCAGCGCTTAAACACCTTTGTTTTGTGGGGAGTTAAAACCGTTTTCTGTCTGTAGGAAGTGCGTTCTGTTTATTTGTTTTGTACACCAGCGTATAAACACCGTTCTCCTTTAGAATTACAGCCGTTTTATCCGAACGAAGCGCGTTTGTGTTGTTTGGTTGTTGGTTTTTGTATTTCAGCTCATCATCGCCTGTTTCGTCCGGAATTAAAGCCGGTTTTCTGTGACTACCAGCAGAAGCGCCGGTGAAACCAACATAAACATCAACTTCAACTCATCCTCTAAAGCTAAGTACTGTTATTATGGCCCCAGCAGGAGCTTTATATCCCTGTTCCGAGTGTAATATGTTCAGTTATTCCTTCTCCGTGTTTAGTGATAACTTTATATGTGATAAGTGTAGATTAGTTGTTAGCCTGACGGAGAAGATCTCAGTGTTAGAGGGGCGCATTCGGGCGTTAAAACAGACTACTACTAGTGAGTGCTTAGATTCAGCTGTAGCAGTCCTAAATGCCAGCAGTTCAGGTACAGAACCCCAGACTCCGGCATTAGAGCCCTCACAGCGGGGCGACTGGGTGACGTCTCGGCGACATAGTCACTCAGTGACCCACCCGCTGAGAAGCCTGTTAATGTAAGTGCTCTGGTTATAGGAGATTCTCAGCTCCAACACGTGTGTATTGCAACCCCCATAGAGACACCAGCAACCATAGTCACTTGTATTCCGGGGGCCAGGGCGCCTGACATCATAGCAAATCTGAAAGAGCTGGCTAATGCTAATCGTAGATTTTCGAAGATTGTTATCCACGTCGGCACTAATGATGTTCGTTTACGGCAGTCTGAGGTTACTAAGAGTAATGTTAAAGAGGTGTGTGAGTTAGCTAGGTCGATGTCTGAGGCAGTAGTGTGCTCTGGCCCCTTACCGATTCGACCCAGTGGCGAAACCTACAGCAGGTTGTTGTCGCTGAACCGCTGGATGTCTAAATGGTGCTCAGAAAACTGCATCGATTTTGTAGATAACTGGTCCACCTTTGAGGGAAGGCCTGGTCTTTTGAAGCGGGATGGTGTCCACCCCACGTGGGAGGGTGCTGCTCGCATTTCTTGCAGCATAGGTGACAGGCTTTACCACCGCGTTAGTGTAGCGGCAGATAGTGTTAAATGACTATCCAGAGCCAAGACCAGGCAGCAGACTAACAGGCCTAACCGACTGTCTGCGAGTCGCCATCGGACGTCACCCGGAATCCTTAGGTCACAAACCATTGAGACTGTGTCTGTTTACCATGGCAGGTGTAAGCCAAAACAAAATCAAAAAGTATGTCATAATAACTTAATTAAAATTAATCTAAATGAGCATCATGAAAAACATTAGTAAAGCTAAACTAAAGTTAGGACTTCTAAACATCAGGTCACTTGCATGCAAAACAGTAATTGTAAATGAAATAATTACAGATAATAGTCTTAGTGCACTTTGTTTAACTGAGACCTGGGCTAGACCTGATGAGTATCTAAGTTTAAATGAAGCATCTCCTCCGGGTTACAGTTATGAACATAAGCCACGTCTTAGCGGTCGTGGTGGAGGAATAGCCACAATTTATGACAAGGACGTAGGTCTCACTGTAAAATCATCTCCCATAACAAACTCGTTTGAAGTTCTTATCTCTGACATAACCAATAAACGTTCATCTGATAAAACTAGTATGTTTAAACTGGTTACTGTTTATCGACCCCCTGGTCCTTACTCAGAATTTCTTAACGAATTTGCCGATTTTCTTTCTAAATTAGTTTTATCAACTAAGAAAGCTTTAATTGTTGGTGACTTTAATATTCATTATGAGGATAAGTGTAATCCACTCAAAACTGCGTTTGACTATTTTAGAATCTTTAGGCATCACCCAAAATGTAACAGGACCCACTCACCGCTGTAAACATACCTTAGATTTAATACTTACTTATGGTATAAACATAGACAACCTGGAAATTGTACCACAGAATGACGTAATTTCTGATCACTCTCTACTAATATATGAAGTGTCCCTGTCCAATAATATACAGCAACCACATCGTTTTAAATATAAGCGCACTATTACATCTGCAACTGCAGCAGCGTTCATAAACTGCCTACCAGAATTACCAAATATATCAGCATCAGAACCTAAAGAACTAGATCAGGCAACTCAAAACCTAGAGACCGTACTGCGCACAACCTTAGATAACGTAGCCCCACTCAAAACTAAACTGATTAGGGAGAAAAAACTTGCTCCATGGTACAATGACCACACATGCGCACTTAAACAAGCAGCACGGAAATTAGAACGCAAGTGGTGTCACACTACACTGGAAGTGTATAAGATTGCTTGGAAAGATGCTCTAACTGAGTATAAACATGCACTTATAAAAGCTAAATCTGTATATTATTCATCCCTAATAGAGAAAAATAAAAACAATCCCAGATTCCTTTTTGAGACAGTGTCCAAATTAACTAAAAACGTTAATGAAACTGAATCTAATATACCGCCTGACTGTACCAGCGATGATTTTTTAAAAATTCTTTAATGACAAGATAGAAAAAATACGACTTCAGAGTCAGAGTGTGTCACCTGCCACTGTTAAGTATGGACTCACTCCGAGCAGCATTGGTGATAATAGTAACGAGTTAATCCAACTAAATTCCTTTAATCCAATCTCCCAAAATGAACTAACTGTGTTGATTAAATCATCGAAGTCATCATCGTGTATACTCGATCCTGTTCCAACTCGTTTACTTAAAGATTTACTGCCAGCTATTGTAGAGCCCCTGCTTACATTAATCAATGCATCCCTTAGCCGTGGGTATGTACCTTAATTGTTTAAAAGTGCTGTTATTAAACCCCTGATTAAAAAACATAATCTTGATCCACATGTTTTATCTAATTATAGGCCAATTTCAAATCTTCCTTTTGTCTCTAAAATATTAGAAAAAGTCATTTCCAAACAATTATGTTCTTATTTGAATGAAAATTGTATTCACGAAAAATTTCAATCTGGATTTAGACCCAACCATAGTACCGAAACCACATTAATTAGAGTAGTTAACGAGTTGTTAATGTCTTCTGATAATGGATGTGTCTCTTTTCTTGTTCTATTAGATCTTAGCGCAGCGTTTGATACGGTCGATCATAACATTTTACTGGAGAGGCTAGAAAATACAGTAGGTGTTAAAGGACTCGCACTCTCTTGGTTTCAATCATATCTGACTGACCGCTCGCAATTTGTTTATGTAAATAATAAATGCTCGGAAACAACAAAAGTAAAGTGTGGTGTTCCACAGGGGTCGGTACTGGGACCACTATTATTTACACTCTATATGCTTCCACTAGGTGAAATTATTCATAAACATGGCATAAAATTTCACTGCTATGCAGATGACACACAGCTGTATATATCAGCCAAACCAAATGATACTGACACAATCAGTAAGATAGAAGATTAAAGTGTAAACGACATAAAAAACTAGATGTCGTGTAATTTTCTTTTACTTAATTCAGATAAAACTGAGGTTTTACTTGTTGGATCTAAAGCTGCAAGAGACAAGTTGTCTAACCTGGTGCTAAACCTAAACAAGTCAAGTCAAGTCAACTTTATTTATATAGCGCTTTTTACAATAGACATTGTCTCAAAGCAACTTTACAAAATCCAGGACCAACAGATACAAAAACCCCTGTTGAGCAAGCCGAGGGCGACTGTGGCAAGGAAAAACTCCCTGAAAATTACAGGAAGAAACCTTGAGAGGAACCAGACTCAGCAGGGCCCATCCTTCTCAGGTGGTCTGGAGGATACTTTAAATAAATACACGATTTACACAAATCATACAAACACAGAATTAAATGATCTAAAAGTCATAACTGGTAATAAATAGATAAATAAACAATTAAATAATAATAGAGTTGTTATCCGCTCTAGTCTTCAATAAAGTCTGTAGTGATTTCTTGTCGTTGCAATTACTCCAGACCCGTCACATCTGACAGGAGAAGCATCGTTGTCCCGGCAGTCTCGACTTCAATCCTTAACCTCGGCGGGTGAACAGGTTTCCATCAGAATGCCCTCGGGGTAAAACAACAGAGAATGTAGTCAATAATGTACAATGCTGGTTGACAAACAGTTTTACAGAGAGTTTTAGACTCCGGCAGCCCTAATTATTACAGCATAACTAAAAGGGAGAGCGAGCAGGTAACAAGGTCATGAAGGCTTTCACAGGACATCAGCGCCCATCTCCCCACCGTCACCAAACCTGAGTGATCGGACAAGAGAGGCAGAACGACAGCAACCCAACATCCCTGATCACCACAAGTTTCTATGACCAAGAACCCCCAAGCTCTGCGCCTTTGTCTATACTAATCAAAAGCCTAAGAAAATAAATATGTTTTCAGTCTAGACTTAAACATTGAGACTGTGTCCGAATCCCGAATAGAGGCAGGAAGATTATTCCAGAGTTGTGGAGCTTTGTAAGAAAACGCTCTTCCACCAGCCGTGATCTTTTTAATTTTAGGAACTATAAGTAACCCTGCATCTTGTGAACGAAGTGGACGCGCTGGGCTGTAGTGATTAATAAGTTCACTCAGATACTGTGGAGCCAGACCATGTAGCGCTTTATAAGTTAGTAAAAGTATTTTGTAATCAATGCGAAATTTAACTGGCAGCCAGTGTAGAGATGATAGAACAGGAGTAATATGGTCAAATTTTTTAGTTCTAGTTAGCACTCGAGCTGCTGCATTTTGAACTAACTGGAGCTTGTTTAAGGATCTACCAGAGTATCCAGTTAGAAGAGCATTACAATAATCTAACCCAGAAGTTATAAACGCATGGATCAGTTTTTCGGCGTCATTAACAGATAGTATATTTCTTATTTTAGAAATGTTACGCAAATGATAGAAAGCAACTCTAGTAATATTATTAACGTGTGTATCTAATGAGAGATCTGAATCTATTGTGACACCTAAGTTTTTTACATCTGGGCTGGGAGTAACAGAGAACGTGTTTAAGTTTAGCACCAGGTTAGACAACTTGTCTCTTGCAGCTTTAGAGCCAACAAGTAAAACCTCTGTTTTATCTGAATTGAGTAAAAGAAAATTACACGACATCCAGTTTTTTATGTCGTTTACACAATCTTCTATCTTACTGATTGTGTCAGTATCATTTGGTTTGGCTGATATATACAGCTGTGTGTCATCTGCATAGCAGTGAAAGTTTATGCCATGTTTATGAATAATTTCACCTAGTGGAAGCATATAGAGTGTAAATAATAGCGGTCCCAGTACCGACCCCTGTGGAACACCATACTTTACTTTTGTAGTTTCCGAGCATTTATTATTTACATAAACGAATTGAGAGCGGTCAGTCAGATATGATTGAAACCAAGAGAGTGCGAGTCCTTTAACACCTACTGTATTTTCTAGCCTCTCCAGTAAAATGTTATGATCGACCGTATCAAACGCTGCGCTAAGATCTAATAGAACAAGAAAAGAGACACATCCATTATCAGAAGACATTAACAACTCGTTAACTACTCTAATTAATGCGGTTTCGGTACTATGATTGGGTCTAAATCCTGATTGAAATTTTTCATGAATACAATTTTCATTCAAATAAGAACATAACTGTTTGGAAACGACTTTTTCTAATATCTTAGAGACAAAAGGAAGGTTTGAAATTGGCCTATAATTAGCTAGTACATGTGGATCAAGATTAGGTTTTTTAATCAGTGGTTTAATAACAGCACTTTTAAACAATTTAGGTACATATCCAAGGCTAAGGGATGCATTGATTAATGTAAGCAGGGGCTCTACAATAGCTGGGAGTAAATCTTTAAGTAAACGAGTTGGAACAGGATCGAGTATACACGATGATGACTTCGATGATTTAATCAACACAGTTAGTTCATTTTGGGAGATTGGATTAAAGGAATTTAGTTGGATTAACTCGTTACTATTATCACCAATGCTGCTCGGAGTGAGTCCATACTTAACATTGGCAGGTGACACACTCTGACTCTGAAGTCGTATTTTTTCTATCTTGTCATTAAAGAATTTTAAAAAATCATCGCTGGTACAGTCAGGCGGTATATTAGATTCAGTTTCATTGACGTTTTTAGTTAATTTGGACACTGTCTCAAAAAGGAATCTGGGATTGTTTTTATTTTTCTCTATTAGGGATGAATAATATAAAGATTTAGCTTTTATAAGTGCATGTTTATACTCAGTTAGAGCATCTTTCCAAGCAATCTTATACACTTCTAGTGTAGTGTGACGCCACTTGCGTTCTAATTTTCGTGCTGCTTGTTTAAGTGCGCATGTGTGGTCATTGTACCAAGGAGCAAGTTTTTTCTCCCTAATCAGTTTAGTTTTGAGTGGGGCTACGTTATCTAAGGTTGTGCGCAATACGGTCTCTAGGTTTTGAGTTGCCTGATCTAGTTCTTTAGGTTCTGATGCTGATATATTTGGTAATTCTGGTAGGCAGTTTATGAACGCTGCTGCAGTTACAGATGTAATAGTGCGCTTACATTTAAAACGATGCGGTTGCTGTATATTATTGGACAGGGACACTTCATAAATTAGTAGGGAGTGATCAGAGATTAAGTCATTCTGTGGTATAATTTCCAGGTTGTCTATGTTTATACCATAAGTAAGTATTAAATCTAAGGTATGTTTACAGCGGTGAGTGGGTCCTGTTACATTTTGGGTGATGCCTAAAGATTCTAAAATAGAATCAAACGCAGTTTTGAGTGGATTACATTTATCCTCATAATGGATATTAAAGTCACCAACAATTAAAGCTTTCTTAGTTGATAAAACTAATTTAGAAAGAAAATCGGCAAATTCGTTAAGAAATTCTGAGTAAGGACCAGGGGGTCGATAAACAGTAACCAGCTTAAACATACTAGTTTTATCAGATGAACATTTATTGGTTATGTCAGAGATAAGAACTTCAAACGAGTTTGTTATGGGAGATGATTTTACAGTGAGACCTACGTCCTTGTCATAAATTGCGGCTATTCCTCCACCACGACCGCTAAGACGTGGCTTATGTTCATAACTGTAACCCGGAGGAGATGCTTCATTTAAACCTAGATACTCATCAGGTCTAGCCCAGGTCTCAGTTAAACAAAGTGCACTAAGACTATTATCTGTAATTATTTCATTTACAATTACTGTTTTGCATGCAAGTGACCTGATGTTTAGAAGTCCTAACTTTAGTTTAGCTTTACTATGGTTTTCATGATGCTCATTTAGATTAATTTTAATTAAGTTATTATGACATACTTTTTGATTTTGTTTTGGCTTACACCTGCCACGGTAAACAGACACAGTCTCAATGGTTTGTGACCTAAGGATTCCGGGTGACGTCCGATGGCGACTCGCAGACAGTCGGTTAGGCCTGTTAGTCTGCTGCCTGGTCTTGGCTCTGGATAGTCATTTAACACTATCTGCCGCTACACTAACGCGGTGGTAAAGCCTGTCACCTATGCTGCAAGAAATGCGAGCAGCACCCTCCCACGTGGGGTGGACACCATCCCGCTTCAAAAGACCAGGCCTTCCCTCAAAGGTGGACCAGTTATCTACAAAATCAATGCAGTTTTCTGAGCACCATTTAGACATCCAGCGGTTCAGCGACAACAACCTGCTGTAGGTTTCGCCACTGGGTCGAATCGGTAAGGGGCCAGAGCACACTACTGCCTCAGACATCGACCTAGCTAACTCACACACCTCTTTAACATTACTCTTAGTAACCTCAGACTGCCGTAAACGAACATCATTAGTGCCAACGTGGATAACAATCTTCGAAAATCTACGATTAGCATTAGCCAGCACTTTCAGGTTTGCTCTGATGTCGGGCGCCCTGGCCCCCGGAATACAAGTGACTATGGTTGCTGGTGTCTCTATGGGGGTTGCAATACGCACGTGTCGGAGCTGAGAATCTCCTATAACCAGAGCACTTACATTAACAGGCTTCTCAGCGGGTGGCTCACTGAGTGGGGAAAACCTGTTGGACACGTGCAACTGAGATGGTCGGTGCTTTGCCCTACGACTATGTCACCGAGACGTCACCCAGTCGCCCCGCTGTGAGGGCTCTAATGCCGGAGTCTGGGGTTCTATACCTGAACTGCTGGCATTCGGGACTGCTACAGCTGAATCTAAGTCCTCACTAGTAGTAGTCTGTTCTAAAGCCCGAATGCGCCCTTCTAACACTGAGATCTTCTCCGTCAGACTAACCACTAATCTACACTTATCACATGTAAAGTTATCACTAAACACGGAGAAGGAATAACTGAACATATTACACTCGGAACATGGATATAATGCTCCTGCTGGGGCCATAGTAACAAAGAAATGTACTTAGCTTTACAAGATGAGTTGGAGATGATGTTTATGTTGGATTCACCGGCGCTTCTGCTGGTTGTCACAGAAGAACGGCTTTAATTCCGGATGAAACAGGCGGTGAGAAGCAGGAATACAAAAACCACCAACCAAACCAACACAAACGCGCTTCGTTCGGACAAAAGCGGCTGTAATTCTAAAGGAGAACGGTGTTATGCGCTGGTGTACTAAACAAATAAACGCGCTTCCTACGAACAGAAACGGTTATAACTCCCCACAAAACAGAGGTGTTTTAAGAGCTGAAATACAGAACACAACCAAACACAAACGCGCTTCGTGCGGACCGAAAACGGTTTTAATTCTGGATAATTAAGATGTTTATGCGCTGAAGTACAAAAACAAACAAAACCGGCTTCGTTCGGATGCCGGTAGCAGAAGTTTCCTAGTTTCCAACACAGCACGAATTTACGTTTATTAAACACAAGCGCTTTTTTACGATAAACAAAATAAAACTAAATCAACAACACACGGAAGATAAACGTATAAATTATATGTTTAAAACATACGTATATAAAAAGTTATTTAGCTAAAGGCTACAAACAAACAACTAGGCTAGCGTCTCAGCGTGCGTACCACCGGAAACACTTTCTCTGTTACTCCCAGCCCAGATATAAAAAACTTGGGTGTCACAATAGATTCAGATCTCTCCTTTGATACACACATTAATAATATTACTAGAGTTGCTTTCTATCATTTGCGTAATATCTCTAAAATAAGAAATATACTATCTGTTAATGACGCTGAAAAACTGATCCATGCGTTTATAACTTCTCGGTTAGATTATTGTAATGCTCTTCTAACTGGATGCTCTGGTAGATCCATACACAAACTCCAGTTAGTTCAAAATGCAGCAGCTCGAGTGCTAACTAGAACTAAAAAATTTGACCATATTACTCCTGTTCTATCATCTCTACACTGGCTGCCAGTTAAATTCCGCATTGATTACAAAATACTTTTACTAACCTATAAAGCGCTACACGGTCTGGCTCCACAGTATCTGAGTGAGCTTATTAATCACTACAACCCAGCGCGTCCACTTCGCTCACAAGATGCAGGGTTACATATAGCTCCTAAAATTAAAAAGATCACGGCTGGTGGAAGAGCGTTTTCCTACAAAGCTCCACAACTTTGGAATAATCTTCCTGCCTCTGTTCGGGATGAACTCACTGACACTGTGACATCGTACATTAGCTTTTGCGAGGACGTTTGTGTGCCCACCAAAACCTTCTGCAAATACAACAACGACAAACCATGGTTTACAGCAAAATTAAGAAAACTTCGTCAAGCAAAGGAGGATGCCTACAGAAGTGGGGACAGATCCCTGTACACACAGGCCAGGTACATGCTGAACAAAGAGATCAGAGTCGCCAAAAACAGCTACACTGAAAAGCTGAAAAACAGGTTTTCAGCCAACGACTCTACATCAGTATGGAGAGGCCTGCAAGAGATAACCAACTACAGGAGATCACCCAACCCCATTGAGGCAAACAAAGACCTGGCTGATGACCTTAATGTTTTCTATTGTAGGTTTGAGAAGGACACATTCACACCCACCCTCCACCCCTGCACATCAACAGACCATATCACACCATCAGCTATCACCACACATTCCCCCATGGATACACAATCTGCATTACAAATAGGTGAGATGGACGTGAGACGACTCTTCCAAAGACAAAAAACCAGGAAGGCACCAGGCCCAGATGGAGTCTCACCGTCATGTCTCAAAGCCTGTGCAGACCAACTGGCTCCTATTTTTACAAAGATCTTCAACGAGTCACTGGAGCTGTGTGAAGTCCCATCCTGCTTCAAACGCTCCACCATCATCCCAATTCCCAAGAAACCCTCCATCACAGGACTTAATGACTACAGACCCGTTGCTTTAAAATCTGTGGTCATGAAATCCTTCGAACGACTGGTTATGACACATCTGAAGAACATCACTGGCCCCCTGCTGGACCCTCTGCAGTTTGCCTACCGGGCAAACAGGTCGGTGGATGATGCAGTCAACATGGGATTGCACTACATCTTAGAACATCTGGACAGCCCGAGGACTTATGTAAGAATCCTTTTTGTGGATTTTACCTCAGCGTTTAACACCATCATACCAGAACTCCTCCACCTCAAACTGTCTCAGCTCAGTGTGTCCCCCGCCATCTGTCAGTGGATCACCAGCTTCCTGACAGACCGGACACAACAGGTGATACTGGGAGATATTACATCTACCATAAGAACAGTCAGCACTGGTGCACCACAGGGCTGTGTCCTCTCTCCACTGCTATTTTCTCTTTACTCTAATGACTGTACCTCTACAGACCCAACAGTGAAACTTCTAAAGTTTGCAGATGACACTACGATCATTGGACTAATCCAGGATGGAGATGAGTCTGCATATCGGCAGGAGATTGATCGGCTCGTGCTCTGGTGCAGTCAGAACAACCTAGAGCTGAACACACTAAAGACTGTAGAGATAACAGTGGATTTTAAAAGGAAACCTTCGACACTGCTCCCCATCACCATATTCAACAGCACTGTGTCTACCGTGGAGACCCTCAGGTTCTTGGGAACAACTATTTCCAATGACCTAAAGTGGGAGGCCAACACCAACTCCATCCTCAAAAAGGCCCAGCAAAGGATGTACTTTCTGCGTCAACTGAGGAAACATGGTTTGCCACAGGAGCTGATGAAACAGTTCTACACCGCAGTCACTGAATCTGTCCTGTGCACATCCATCACAGTGTGGTTCAGTTCAGCCACAAAACAGGACAGATGCAGATTGCAAAGAGTGGAGTGGATAGAGTGGCAAAAATCATCGGTGCTCCTTTGCCCACCCTCCAGGACTTATACACAACAAGGACCAGAAACCGGGCAGAAAAAATTATCACAGACTTCTCACACCCTGGACACGAACTCTTTAACCTCCTACCCTCTGGCAGGTGCTACAGAGCCCTGAACACTAAATCAAACAGACACTGTAACAGTTTCTTTCCAAATGCCATCAAACTCATCAATAACAAAAATTAAACTACTGTTTACTGTTGTTTACATGCCACACTGCACTTTATACATGCTGTATAATACCGTAACTGCATCTTACCTTACTCAACTATTTATCTTACACTATTTTTATATTTTATGTACATATGCAAATTCTGCTGAACATGTAAATTGTACATTGTCTACATAGTCTTGTCTGTATATTGTATTGTTTGTAAATTGTAGAGAGCTAACAACAGCCGGAAGCAAATTCCTTGTGTGTGTAAACATACTTGGCGAATAAAGCTGATTCTGATTCGGACACAGTCTCAATGTTTAAGTCTAGACTGAAAACATATTTATTTTCTCAGGCTTTTGATTAGTATAGACAAAGGTGCAGAGCTTGGGGGTTCTTGGTCACAGAAACTTGTGGTGATCAGGGATGTTGGGTTGCTGTCGTTCTGCCTCTCTTATCCGATCACTCCGGTTTGGGTAGGAGAGGTGGGCGCTGATGTCCTGTGAAAGCCTTCATGACCTTGTTACCTGCTCGCTCTCCCTTTTAGTTATGCTGTAATAATTAGGGCTGCCGGAGTCTAAAACTCTCTGTAAAACTGTTTTACTCAACTAGCATTGTACATTATTAACTACATTCTTTGTTGTTTTACTCCAAAGGCATTTTGATGGAAACCTGTTTACCCGCTGAGGTTAAGGATTAAAGTCGAGACTGCCGTGACAACGATGCTGCTCCTGCCGGATGTGACGGGTCTGGAGTAATTGCACCAAGAATGACAAGAACTCACTACAGACATTATTGAAGACTAGAGCGAAGAACAACTCTATTATTATTTATCTATTTATTACCAGTTATAACTTTTAGATCATTTAATTCTGTGTTTGTATGCTTTGTGTAAATCCTGTATTTATTTAAAGTTTCCTCCAGACCACCTGAGAAGGATGGGCCCTGCTGAGTCTGGTTCCTCTCAAGGTTTCTTCCTGTAATTTTCAGGGAGTTTTTCCTTGCCACAGTCGCCCTCGGCTTGCTCAACAGGGGTTTTTGTATCTGTTGGTCCTGGATTTTGTAAAGTTGCTTTGAGACAATGTCTATTGTAAAAAGCGCTATATAAATAAAGTTGACTTGACTTGAATTCCAGCGGTGGGATGAGAATCTGCATTGAAACAGCTACATCAGTCCCATCCGGGTTCAAGCAGGATGAAAGCTTCAGCGAGAAGTTATTTTTGGTGGCCAAAGCTTGACTCCGACATTGAAACTGTGGTAAAACAATGCTCAGTTTGCCAGAAAAACAGCCATCTCCCAGCTGTGGCACCATTACATCCTTGGGAATTTCCGGAACAACCATGGAGGAGGTTACATGCCGATTATGCTCGACCTTTCATGGGAAAGATGTTTCTGATACTTGTTGATGCATATTCAAAGTGGATTGACGTATATCCTGTGAATAATTCCACTTCAGCAACCACTATTGAGTGTTTGAGGAAAAGTTTCAGTCAACAAGGAATCCCGGAGATGTTGGTGACAGATAATGGGACATGTTTCACAAGTTCTGAATTCGCTGAATTCATGACAAGGAATGGAATTAACCATGTCACTACTGCACCATATCATGCCTCATCGAACGGATTGGCTGAAAGAGCCGTACAAACTTTCAAGGGACTTTTGAAAAAGTCGTCAGGGGGGAGTATTGAAAGAAGAGTTTCTAGAGCATTATTCAGCTACCGTATTACACCCCAAGGGACAACTGGAAGATCTCCAGCAGAATTGCTGCAAGGGAGGAAGTTAAGGTCCACTCTAGATTTGCTTCACCCGGACTTCAAGGGAAGCGTTATACAGAAGCAGTTGCGACAGAAGCAGTATCACGATCAACATGTAAAGGAGAGAACTCTAGTTGTTGGTGATTCTGTTTACACAAGAAATTTTGGGCCAGGATCTACATGGATTCCAGGATCTATTGAACAAAGGACTGGTCCAGTGTCTTGTAAAGTAGCATTGGGGAATGGTCAAATTGTTAGGAGACATATAGATCAAGTGAAACACAGAGTTGTTTTAAGTTCTGCAGCAAAGGACTGGTCACAAGACTTTTCAGCTGATGTTTCAATTGTGGATCGACAGGCAAGTTTGGACACAGTGGAATCATCACAGAAAGAAGAAAAAATTTCAGAGACTTCTCCGTTGTCTGCTAATTCTGATGATTTGGTACTTAGGCGTTCTGTGAGGGATAAGAGACCACCAAAGTACTTGCAAGATTTTGTTAAAGTAGTCATGGGTTCCCCAGCCACAGGTTAAGAATGAGCCCTGGAACTCATGTGGGATTGATGGGAGTCTACCCTGACATCCCTAGAGTAGGTTTTTGAGTTTTTGTAAAATATGACTGCTGGTAACTGTTTTGGAAAAGTTGGAGTTGTGAAAACGGGGTACTGTTTAAAAAAAAAAAAGTTTATGTAAAAACATTTGTTTCTGGAAATGTTTGCTACATCTCCTGGATGTTGTGTTTAACTTAGAGAAGGTTTAGTTTTATTCAGAGGGGGAGAATGTAGTGTATTAGAATTTTGTTAGTGCTGTCTACCGGTGGTTTGGTTAACGGTCAGAATGTGGCAGTAAATGTATAATGATGTTATAAGAGAATACACATGTGTGTGTGTATGTTGTAAATAAATGCTCCCAGTAAAAACGGATTCTCTCTCTCTGCGATCTCCTTTGTGCAAAATATATCACAAATATTATTACTACTTTTTAATGTAGGATGTATTATGTACTTTGGTTTGGTGTAACAATAAAACACTAAGACACGAGTTACAAACACTAAAGCAAGTATTTATTTATAACAGACTCACAGAATAATATAAAACAGGACACAACCCAGCTAGCACCATCATCTGGCCCAGTTCCCACTTTTCTATCGGCACAGTCGACCGAGTGTCAGAATCGGCCAGAATCAATGTAGTCAGATCCGGCCCAGTTGTTACCACAGCTGGGTTTGGCTGGTGCTCATAGAAACACGTGCGCGCCGACGCTGGTTGTCCGGCTGTGGCCCAGCATCCAGTCTCTGATTCAGCGCCGGCAGAACAGCGTCACCATAGCAACAGTGCGACGCGAGCCATTGAAAATGAGGACTCGTTCGTTTGTGTGAGGTAAATAAACATTTAATCTTAACAACTTTTTACTTAGTAAAAAGTAAGCAGAAAGTCTATTAATGAGTTTTGGATTAAGATAGAGAGCAATTTGGAAATGAAAACTGTTCGGTAATGTTATCTAGTGAGTTTCAGGTTAACTGGTAGTCTGAACTGAAACACTTCAGGTAACGTTAGCTAAAAGGCTAACAGTTTCTAGCATTAGACAACAACTGCTAAATAATTGAAGCTCACTGAATACTGTGGATAACGTTAACTTAAAAGCTACAATAAGCAACAAGAACAACAACAACAATAATAGTAATACAATAATAAGCAACAGACGACCTACCATCTCTGACTACATCCACAAGGTGGACCAACAAAGCAGGTGTGTATAATTTAAGAGTGGACAGTAAGTGGACATGGTATTTGGAAACTCCAGCAGTGCTGCTGAGTCTGATCCACTCATACCAGCACAACATACAGTAACACACCACCACCACGTCAGTGTCACTGCAGTGCTAAGAATCATCCACCACCTAAATAATAACCACGGCTCTGTCCTGGGGAGCCCCTTAGACCCAGTGCAGGTGGTGGGAGACAGAAGGATGTTAGCCAAGCTGGCATCCATGCTGGAGAACGACTCCCACCCCATGCATGAGACTCTGGCAGCACTGGGCAGCTCCTTCAGTGACAGGCTGCTTCACCCCAAATGTGTGAAGGAGCGGTATCGCAGGTCCTTCCTTCCTGCTGCTGTTAGACTGTATAACCAGCACTGCTCCAGACAGATCACACACACACTCTAAATCATTCATTATTCATAACAATGTGCAACTTCTTCCCCATGTAATTATTACAATGTGCAATATGTGCAATATTTTTTTCCCATGTGCAATTATTGTTTGTAATTATTTGTAAATATTTAGTTTTTTTTAGAGTTTTTGACTTTTTATTATTATTATTGTTATACACTGTACTTTTTATTGTCTATTTTTTGTACTGAGTGCTGTACTGTCCCTTCGCTGCTGCAACACTGTGAATTTCCCCACTGTGGGACTAATAAAGGATTATCTTATCTTATCTTATCTTATCTTAATACCTGCTCTGAGGTGGTCCTGTGGGGGTCCTGACCATTGAAGAATAAGGTAAAAGAGGGCTAACAAAGTATGCAGTGGAACTGATGGACGACAGTGGAACTGTAGAGCTACAAAGTGCTTCTATAGATAGATAACTTTATTAATCCCATAGGGAAAGTCAGTAAATGGTTAGTAAACTATATGGTTAGTGGAGCTGATAGAAAAAGAGTATACATACAATCACAATCAGAATACTTTATTGATCCCAGAGGGAAATTGCAGAAGGAGGTGGTTTTAATGTTATGGCTGATCGTATATAATTTTATAACCCAAAGATTGTCCCTTGTATTTTTTGTAGATATTCAAGTGTCCACTACCATCACTGAGCCACATTTGCTTATTCACCTCTCATACATGAGTAAAAACTATAAACACTACTCTGCAGCATCTAACAGCCGGCGTAGATCATCAGCCAAGGTCACAAGATCCAGCAAGAAGGTCCTGGGTTCGATCCCCAGGTGGGGCGGTCTGGGTCCTTTCTGTGTGGAGTTTGCATGTTCTCCCCGTGTCCACGTATAGTTTCATCCGGGTGCTCCGGTTTCCTCCCACAGTCCAAAGACATGCAAGTGAGGTAAATTGGAGACACTAAATTGTCCATGACTGTGTTGGATATAACCTTGTGAACTGATGAATCTTGTGTAATGAGTAACTGCCTGTCCTGTCGTGAATGTAACCAAAGTGTAAAACATGACGTTAAAATCCTAATAAACAAACAAACAAACTGTACTTTTTTATATTGTTTTTATATATATATTTTATATATTGTTCACTTTTATAATTATTATTCTTATATGCAATTACATGTTATTTTCTATATATAATATTCATATAGTTGTCATTTTGGTTCACTTTTATAATTGGTCTTATTTATAATATTCTGATTATTATTATTATACTACTTGCTGCAATTATCTTAATAAAATACTTTCTGCTGCACAATCTGTAGTTAATCTGTAGTATAAATCTACTATTTTATCTATGCGGATGTGAAAGGAGAAGAAAACGGGAAATAAATGGTATCGCAGTGTTTCGGGGGCTATTCCGGCCCAGTTATAGGAGAGTCGGCGGAGATCTGGCATCCGGATTTGGGCCAGTGTATTTGGCCCGATTCTGGGCAGTCATTCAAAAAGAGTCAGAGCCGACAACGTGGTATATACTATATACTTCTGAACATGGCCAGTGTGGGATAAATATATTAATATGTGCTGAATATTAATTATATTAATATAAAGGCGATAATGCTAATGTGCTAAGGAGCAATGCTAACGTAAGATGCTAATGAAGTGAAATGCTAATCGCTAATGCTAACGAGGCTAAGCGCAATTGAACACAAGAACTAATAAACAGCAGCACTGCTAAAATCCAAATCAAAACAGGAATAATAATAAAATACTAAATGAAATAACATTAAAAACGACCACGTCCAATCTATTTTTAATTCTTTCTTACATACATAACAATAAAAACCTAAATACAAACTATACTAGGGTGGCCACGTCCATAACCACTAAGACATCAGACCCCAAAAAGGAGAACATCAGACCCCAAAAAGAATAGTAGAATGTTTACTATTATAAAATCAATAATAATAAAAAATAATTGCCAATAAAACTCTTAAATTAAGAATGAAAATAGAACTAATGAGTGAAAATCCAGAGGAACAAAATCAGCTTCCAGTGTTTCATTATTATTTTCTTCCTAAAACACAAATACAAAAATCAACAATCAAAAATGTAACTATCTTAAAAAAATCTTATATAAATAAATAGAGTTAAATTACAGTTTTTCTCGATTGTTTACACACAAATACGGGTACTTGAGACACAACGACCACAACATGTAACTCATGCACCAACCCCCTAAACCAGTTCTGCTAAACTACAAGCACAATTCCTGCTTTACACTCAAATTGCAGTTCTACAACACACTTTTTTCAAAACAATTCACACAATTTTCTGCATTTGGCACAATTTTCATAAAGAAAATCTCTTGTTTTCACAAGGAACACACTGTTATTCAAAACTCTAAAGTTAATTGCCCTACTATGCACACTGACTCATCACATGGGCAAACACCCGTCACACAGGTTTACAATTAGCAATCAGAGCTTTAGCATGAAAGGGCAACAGGTGAGCTCTTCTGTTTTGGAGCAATGGATGCCAACATTGGAAACAGAGGTAAGAGTAAGAGGAGGAGGACGAGGAGGACGAGGACGAGGAAGGCAAAGGACTGGAATCTCTGATGAGATCCGAGCCACTTTACAGGGTGCCATTTGAACGCAATTTAGAAAGAGTCAAAGAATTGCGATATAACTATGTGCAAGTAAGTCCTATACAATCCCACAATTGATGCATACGCTCAACACTGTATAAATGATACATATTTCAGTATTGTAATCATAATGATTGTGCTTCACAATAGTGACCACCCCATGTCTATTTCTGATATTGTCATGTGTGTTTCAGAGAGTCCTTGAGCTAGAGGTGGCTGCAGTGAAGCACCATTTCATCTTCATTGATGAGGTTGGATTCAACCTCACAAAAAGACGGAGGGGAAGGAATATCATCGGCCAGCGTGCCATTGTTGAAGTCCCTGGCCAGGGCGGAGGGAACATCACAATGTGTGTAGCAATTACCCACCACGGCATCATCCATCACCATGCTACCCTTGGCCCCTACAACACTGCCCATCTGATCACATTCCTGGACACCCTACACAACACATCATTCCACCAGATCAGATAGATGGCCCAGAGCAGCTCAGGTACGTTGTCATTTGGGACAACGTAAGTTTCCACCATGCTGCTCTGGTTCGTAACTGGTTCACTGCCCACCCACGCTTTTCAGTTGTTTATCTCCCTCCATATTCTCCATTCCTCAATCCTATTAAGGAATTTTTTTCTGCCTGGAGATGGAAAGTGTATGACCTGAATTCACAAACGCGTATACCCCTTCTCCAAGTTATGGAAGACGCATGTGGAGATATAGCAGTTGATGCTGTTCATGGCTGGATTCGCCATGCTAGGCGATATTTCCCCCGCTGCTTGGCCAGTGAAAACATTGTTTGTGATGTGGATGAGGTGCTGTGGCCAGCCCGAAACAGAAGAGAGGATGCAGCATAATCTTTTTTTTTTTTTTTACTGTAACTGTATACAGTAAATTCTTCTGTTGTTTTGTATGTAGACCACTGTATGTGCAACTTTGTGTTGGTTGGGATGTACACTGTGTACATTGTTTTTGTGGGAAAAATAAAATATATTTGTTACCGTGTATTTGTGTGTTCTGAGTATAAAAACAATATTCCAAAATATTTTACAACACATTTATGTATGTACTGTCTGTAGTAAGTGTAACACTGAACAAAAAAAGGCCAAAGTCATTATGATAAATGGAGAAGAAGTGTTTTCTATTCATCATAGTGTTTTACACTGAGCACATCAGTGTTCAACCGGTTCTTATAAATGTCTATTCATATGATGGTTTGTGTGTGTCATCTGAAAACAAAATACCATTTTGAGAAGAGGTAACATTGTGTTGAATGTAAAGTTTCATTTTGCAGGAGAATTGAGGGGTTTTGCCCACTGTGTGTGTTTGGATGGAGGTCTGGTTGGTGTTACAGCTGGAGGAGAAAAAGATCTGAGGAGCGTCTGAAACACAAAACCAACTCACGTCTATACAATTACTGAACTACACGCCTCAACAAAAGCTTAAAAAGAGGTGTTAGAACCTTGTACTCACACTGAAGATCCAGGTAGATGGATGAGTTCTGATCTCCATGCTGGTTTTGAGCTCTACAGTATAAACCATGGTGGGTCTCATCAGTCTTGTTGATGATCAGATGGTTCCCAGTTCCGATCTGCTCTCCGTTCCTTCTGTACCAGGTGAAGTTCAGCACTGCTGGGTTGGCATCACTGCTGCAACTCAGATTCACTGAGGAGCCCAGGAAAACCGGAGCTGATGGAGATACCTTCAGCCTGGTGTTTTTAGAAGCATCTGAGGAGAAATATTCTCACGGGAATTTATCTTCAAACTAACAGCAGGTTAAAATCATCCAGATCATCAGAACCACTGAACTGATCTTACACAGAACACGAAGAGTAAAAGAACTCTGAGCTGATCTGATGTTCTTGTTCTCCAGCTGGTAGGTGATGGTGCAGGTGATATTGAGGCCGTGATGCAGGTGAGAAGCTCTGAAGTTCAGTGTAGAGGAACTGAAGCTGGTGTTCTGGTTCAGAATCTTCTCCTCGGGCAGGAAGCTCCATGTGAAATTTGGGAGGTTAGAAGGACATGAAGACGGAGCAGAACAAACTAGACTCACTGAAGTTCCCTCCAGAACCTCCTTCTGCTCCTCCATCTGATTCTTCTTATACAGGGTCACTGAGGGAGAAGCTGAGATGAAGACAGATGGAGAATCAGATTAGATCTGAATCTGATCCAGTGAAGGATCAGTGTAGTTACAGACTCTCTGTACATGCTGTAGGTGGCGCTATAATACTTACTCACGTTACTTCTCACGTTTATGGAAACAGTTCGTTCTTTAAAATTCCATTTCAGAGCTCCTGGAGTTTCTAATTTGAACATATAATTTCCAGTGTTGCTCTCCTGGATGTTGTAGAAGATGGTGGTGCAGTTCTTCTGTTTCAGATCTCCTGTTATTTTCCCTTTAATCTGGTTTTGTTCAGATTGTTTGGAGTTAAAAACTTCAGTGTAGCGATTTTCATTCCATACATCATTTGTTACGTGGAGAAAGGAGGACTCAAATGCAGAATTCAAAATCAAAATGATATTTTATTTTTAATTAGAAATAAACAAAAACAGAGGAAAAATGAGAAACAAAAACCCAATCGGAAAGTCCGATGGTGCCGCAGAACTGCCGGAAAACGAAAAACCCAAAAAGGGAAAATAACGATGTAGGACGCGAACCCCGGTCTTCTCGGTACGAACCGGGTGCGTTGTCTCCGCGCTATTGTGGCGCGGGTGAATAAGAGACGGAGAGCGCTTAAGGCGCTATAGTGATGAAACACGGGGGAAGATAACTCCCGGCAATCACTAGCCCCAGCACAGCGGAAGGCTAGGATAGAACGCGATCGGCGTCTGCTTTGCTGAGAGTCGCAGCTGAAGAAGTTCGCCGATCTGAAAAAGAGAAATATCAGGTTTAGATTCAACAGGCTGAGAGTGCGGATTCGAACCGGTGAATGCAGCGCGAGAACCGAAAGCTTAGCGGTGTCGCCACCCAGCGGTTCAGGACTCCAATTACGGGTTGAATCTAAGAGGTTGCGCGGATGCCGTACCAAGCGGACACGCTTGTTGTGTAGTAGCACCGCTAATGCTAACGCATAAACAAAGCAGCGCGAGGGCTGCACGGCGTCGCACCACGCTAATCCTAATAGGTACAATGAAGACCGGTTACCTCGACCTTGCAGTCTACACACCCGAATGGCACATGCCACCAGTGCCATACATGCAACCACCTATAGGTTGATCCACCAGGGGATACCGTCAAACCTAAAAGAGCGTGGACGAGCTGCCACATAAGATCAGGGAAACAAACCAAAGGTGCGACACCCGCCGCTGTGCAGAGCTGGCTTAAATAGCCAGCTTGACAGCTGCGGGTGATCAGCCCTAATTGGTCCTCCTGCCACTTAAGGCCTTTGTTTGCCTTGCTCTGTAAGACCTACTTCGCTGGGAACTCGGGGTGCATTCACCAGCTACCGTAGGTCTCCTAATAGAACCCCCTCCTCTAGGGACAGCTCCTGAGGTCCCAAGACCCGCAGCACGGTTCCGGCGGAACTCGCGGATCAGTTCAGGGTCCAGGATCTGCCGAGCCGGTACCCATGAACGTTCCTCAGGGCCGTAGCCCTCCCAATCCACCAAGTATTGGGTGCTACCCTGAACCTTCCTGCAATCCAGCAGGCGGCGGACAGTGAAGGCAGGGGCACCCTGGATGATACGAGGGGCGGGAGGCTGGGGAGGGGGTAAAACTCCCCCGCACATAAATGGTCGGAGTTGGGAGACGTGAAAGGTTGGATGCACTTTCATCCTGGGAGGAAGCTCCAACCTATAGGTCACCGGGTTGATCCGCCTGACCACCTTAAACGGGCCAATGTACCTGGGTGCCAGCTTGTGAGGGGCACCTTTGACGGGGAGATCCCTCGTCGACACAAGGACACGTTGGCCCGGCCGGAAGGTGAGAGCCGGCTGCCGCCTGCGGTCAGCAGTGCGCTTCATGGAGCGCTGATTGGCCACAAGTGCCTGCCTTGCTTTACGCCAGGCGGCGCGGCAGCGGCGGACATGAAGCTGTACAGACGGGACCGCTACTTGCTGCTCCTGCTCAGGAAAGAGCGGAGGAGGGTACCTGAACTGAGCTTCAAACGGTGACATTCCTATCGCCGAGTGATGCAGGGTATTGTGAGCAAATTCAGCCCACAATAATTTATCCGACCACGTGGCCGGATTCCCTGCCGTCAGGCACCTGAGCATCTTGCTCAGATCCTGGATGAGCCTTTCCGATTGCCCATTCGACTCGGGGTGATACCCCGAGGATAAGCTGGCCTTAGCACCAATGAGTTGGCAGAAGGCCCGCCAGCACTGGCTTACAAACTGCGGGCCCCGATCAGACACAATGTCTGATGGGACCCCATGCGCTCTCACCACATGTTGCAGGATGATCTGCGCAGTGCCCATGGCGGATGGTAGCTTGGGCAGAGGGACAAACAGGCAAAACTTGGTGAACCGGTCGACAATTACCAACACCGCTGTGAACCCTCTAGACTTTGGCAAGCCTGTCACAAAGTCTAGAGCAATATGGGACCACGGTCTTGAAGGTATCGGCAACGGATGGAGAAGGCCTCGTGGGCGCTCTCTGGGGCTCTTATTCAGAGCGCACACAGTACAGGCACGGACGAAGTCACGTACCTGATTCTCCATCCCCGGCCACCAAAATCTTCGGCGCAGCAAAACCAGGGACTTAGTCACGCCTGGGTGCGCCGCAAAAGGAGAGGCATGAGCCCACTCGAAAACCTGACGCCGTACAGTAGTAGGTACATACAGCCTGTCAGGAGGTCCCCTACCGGGGTCGGGTTCGGCCCTTTGGGCGTCCCGTATGACCTTTGAAATGCCCCAGGTGACTGGGGCAGCTATCTGGGTCGAGGGAATCACGGGATCAGGCTCGGTCTCCGGCCTGGTTGGTTCCCACTGTCTAGACAGGGCATCCGGTTTAGCATTCTTGGACCCCGGTCTATACGACAGCGTAAAATGGAACCTACCGAAAAATAAGGACCACCGTGCCTGACGCGAGTTCATCCTTTTGACTTGCTGGATGAATGACAAGTTCTTGTGATCAGTCCAGACAAGAAAAGGATGTTTGGCTCCCTCGAGCCAGTGTCGCCACTCATCTAAAGCCAACTTAATGGCTAGAAGTTCCCTGTCTCCGACCGGGTAATTCCGCTCAGCCGGAATCAGGCGGTGCGAAAAGAAGGCACACGGATGCAGCTTCTTTCCTGGCCCCACTCTCTGGGACAATACTGCCCCAACCCCAACCTCAGAGGCATCCACTTCGACCACGAATGGCTCCTCAGGGTCAGGCAACTGCAAAACAGGAGCAGTTGTCAAGAGAGCTTTCAGTCTGTCAAAGGCTTGTTGGGCCTGCACTGACCATTTAAAGGGCCCCTTACCAGTAAGGGCTGTTAGTGGCGCGGCGATAGTGCTAAAGTTCTTGATAAATCGCCTAAAAAAGTTTGCAAAGCCCAAAAACCTTTGCATTTGGCGAACAGAACTTGGAGTTGGCCAGCTCTCCACAGCTTTAATTTTAGCCGGATCCATGCGAAGGGTGCCCTGTGACACTATGAACCCTAGGAACGAAACCGAAGGGGCGTGAAAGACGGACTTCTCCAGCTTGACGAAAAGATGGTGTTCGAGCAAGAGCTGGAGAACCTGTCGGACATGCCCTATATGTTCGTCGATGGATCGGCTAAAAATGAGAATATCGTCTAGATAAACGTAGACGAACTTATCAAGGGTGTCCCGTAGGACCTCATTGATGAATCTCTGGAAGACTGCGGGGGCATTCATTAACCCAAAGGGCATCACTAGATACTCATAGTGGCCAGTGGGCGTAATGAACGCAGTCTTCCACTCGTCCCCCTGCCTGATCCGGATCAGGTTGTACGCGCTGCTTAAGTCGAGCTTTGTAAAAATTGAGGCTCGCTGAAGGGCTTCAAAAGCCGTGGCCATCAGCGGCAGCGGGTACCGATCCTTGATCGTAATAGCATTTAGACCGCGATAATCGACACAGGGGCGCAATGTATCATCCTTCTTACCAACAAAAAAGAACCCCGCCCCGGCCGGGGAGGAAGAAGGACGAATGAACCCCTGTTTGAGCGCCTCGCGCACATACTCCTCCATGGCAACCTTCTCCGGACCGGAGAGTGAGAAAAGGCGCCCCCTAGGAGGGGTAGTGCCGGGCAACAAGTTTATGGCGCAGTCGAACGGTCTGTGGGGGGGCAAGTCCCGCGCCCTGGACTTGCTAAAAACCTCCTGAAGATCATGGTACACAGGAGGAACTGTGGCCAAATCCGGGGTCTCCATTTGTGGTACTGGCGGGTTGAGATTCGTGCCGGCCTGAAGCAAGCACGAATCTCTACACCGTGTTCCCCAAATGAAGATTGACCCGGTGGCCCAGTCGATCTGGGGGTTGTGTCTTTGCAACCACGAAAATCCCAGGACCACCTGGAGGTGAGGAACGTGAGTCACTAAGAAGGTGATCCGTTCCTCGTGGTCCTTCAGACGCAACGTCAAGGGCTGCGTCCGATGGGTAATCGGGCTGCCCGCTACGGCTCGACCATCAACAGCATGGACCGAGACCGGCTTGGTTAGCGGCTGGACCTCTATCCCCAGCCTGCGTACCAGATCGATGTCAATGAAGCTCTCTACCGCTCCCGAATCGACACAAACCTTGAGGTTTGTGTTTCCCGAGCCCCAAGACAATTGGGCCGATAAAAACAGGCCCTGACCAGGGATGCTAGTTTGGCCCTCTCTCGATTCCCTGGTTCGAGAGCGGCCTACTAGTTTAATGGTCGGCGGGGTCTGGAGTGGGAACCTGACGCCTGAGGGGCGTCAGGTCGTGTCGACCCCAATTGCATGGGTTCGGGATCGGGATTGTGCGGAGGGGAGCTAGGAGGGACCAACGAGCGAGCAAACGGAGGACAGGAACCCCGTTCCCGCGCTCGCTGGCGAAGCCGGGTGTCTATGGACGTGGCCAGTGTGTAAAAGGCCTTAAGGGTGGTAGGAGGATCTCTAGTGGCCAGCTCGTCCTTTACCTTACTGGAAAGGCCGCGATGGAAAATAGCGGTAAGGGCCCCTTCATCCCAACCACACTCTGCTGCTAGCGTTCGAAACTCAATCACGTAGTCTGCTACTAAGCGACCACCTTGGGTGAGTTCGAGAAGGCGTGGACCCACCTCTTGGCCCCCCGCAGGGTGAAAAAATGTCTCCTTAAGAGCCTCCTTAAAGGAGCTTTCAGACGAACATTCAGGAGCGTCTTGCTCCCAAAGAGCGGTAGCCCATTCCAATGCCCTCCCAGTGAGAAGGGAAATGATATAGGCCACCTTAGAACGTTCTGTGGGGTAGCGAGACGGCTGTAGCTCAAACGCTAACGAGCATTGGAGGAGAAATCCGCGGCACTTCTTCGCTTCTCCCGAGTATCTCTCAGGAGGAGGAATGGGCGTGTCACGGATTACAGACTCCCTAGAGTGAGCAGCGGGACTAGGAGTGGGCCCCGAGATGGGCACTTGTTGGGCGAGCGCGGCTACGCGCTGCACCAACTCGGTGAGGGCTACCTCATGCCTGCCCAAC
>NC_085988.1:86943871-86973871 GCF_030014385.1 Trichomycterus rosablanca | reverse complement strand
TCCCTTAGAACAGCTCTGCAAGGAGACTCATGCCAAGGATTGCGTGAAGAGGTTGGGTTCTGCCTTCGCGTCCGAATCTGGGCAAGGAGCGTTGAAAAGAGGGCTTGTGGCTGATGTCTGTCTGGTGGATGCGGCCAGCGCTTCTCCTAGACGGTAGTGGCTCTAGAGCCAAGCCAGCTGGGGGTCACGGTTACCAGACTGGGGATTCAGTCGGGTCAGCTGTCCTCTGGTGATCTTCTCAGGTCCGATGGCTTTAGCTCTTCCTTGTTGAAGTCCAGAGTGTCGAGTTGGGGCCTTTTTCTTGGGTCGAAAGCGTGTTCCTTTTTTTCTGAGAGAGACTCTTGCATCAGCTTTACCGCCTCTTTTCAAGGGACAGTGAGGGGAGGAGTTTTGCTTAGGGAAAACCAATAAGATGACCAGGACCTCCTACCGAGGGTGTGGCGTAATTTTAGCTTCCTACATTCCACCAAAAAGGAGTAACTTATAAGTAACCACTGGATGGCACTATAGCTCTTCCAAATTACCACTTTTATCTAGCATTAAACATTCCAATATTTCTTACGATTTAAACGTTAATACTAGATACGGACTGGTATAGGCACTCTTATAAGTATATCTATATATACTGGGATATGTTAACTTTCAGCAACAAGAATCAACAACATCAAGTGTTTTTGATAACTTTAGCACACATTAATAGGATTATACAGGTATTACTATAAACACACAACCTGATAAATGATTACTAAAACAACTTCATACATTCACATGCAAACATTCTGTGGAGACAACAGAGCATGAAATACTTCCTAAGATTTTAAGCTTATATTGGGTCAGACTAATATTTGAACAGTTTTACCCTGAGCCGGTTATAACATAAAAGAGGGCACACATTAACAAACATGACACAATTGCAGTAGAACTTTGAGGTGTGTAATTGTGGCAAATTATAACATATAAGCAGACAGCATATTACCAAAAACCTAGCACATTTAAACTCTGGAATGTGTAACTGTGAGTGGGTCCCTCTGTGGGGGTAGAGGTGTGATCTTTTCCCAGCAGATCTGGGGGACTCTGAAAGCCCCGGTGCCTTACTGTCTAGAGAAGTGTGTCCCTGTAGCAGTGACTGAGTCGTTAGAGAGTCATTAAGAGATAGACTCCCACACATCAGAAATCCTCCGGGTAAGAAACATTGAGCCAAATGGGTTTTTATGGTGAAGGTCTGCCTTTTGTTTAGACAAAAGAGGTCTGGAAAGTCAGTCCGAAATCAGGTTCTCCCCAGGGAGCCTTTCAGTGTGTTAGTTCAAAGGGTCTTAAACCCAGAAAGGAGGTGTCAACCGAAGTTCAGGCAGTAACTTTTAAAGATTACCATCTTGTTGATACATTTAGCTTGACTTGAGAAAAATTCTTAGTTTTTAATGTTCTGAAAGAAGAAATGCAAATATCCATGACACTACACAGTCATTCACCTCAGGTTTATTCCATGTGTTGTTGATTTTCTTAGTGAAAATAAGTAAACACACCTCCTGCAGGGTTAAAACTTCTACACTATTTCATTTTTAACTTTTATTCATTGTTGGAATCAGTAAAATCCGAATCTAAGCAGGGGTGCACAAACTTTTGTTTGTTATAGTTCCAGCTAAATGGTTAAATATTCAGTCATGCAAACAGAATCAGTTCAGATCAGACTGAAGGTTCTGTTTGGATCCATATTTTGGTTGATCTGGTTTTGGGGGGTTCAGGTCTTTACACCAGACTTACTACTGAACCTCCAAGTGCACAGAACAGCAAATCTAAAAAGTTTGTGCACCCCCGTAGTTCACTCATAACGGCAGATGAAATAATAGAACATTTTACTGCAGAATCTCATGAATTCACTACAATTATTATTAATAAAACAGAGCGATTCTTACCAGCGTCTTAACTTCTTCAGTTCCTGGAATAAACTGATGGTTTAACACGTTCACCCAACCACAAACTTCCTTCCACTTCTCACCAACCAGCTCAAACCTTCAACACCAACACAAGATTTTACTGGTTATATTCTATTAACAACCTAAACACATGAACTGCTGCTTTCAGGTCTCATCTGGTCACAGTGTAACTACTGGGTTCCAGTCAGGACTTTAACCATAGTGCTAGTTTTACTCTCTTCCAGGTATAATGACATGTTTCATTATGCACTAGTATACACATCTTTACAAGCTTTACTAGGTCACCATTAAACAACCATCTCCATTTCACTGTTACTTTGATGCTCTTACTAGGAAATGCTGGATTTAATCTTTCCCAGATACAAGACCCTGGAACTGACCAACCCCCCCCCCCCCCCCCCCCCCCCTACCATGACACACCCTGGTACTGACACACCCCCATACCATGATAAATACTGGTACTGACACAGCCCAATACCATGATACACCCTGGTACTGACACGCCCCCATACCATGATACACCCTGGTACTGACACACCCACATACCATGAAAGACCCTGGTACTGACACGCCCCCATACCATGATACACCCTGGTACTGACACACCCCCATACCATGACACACCCTGGTACTGACACGCCCCCATACCATGATACACCCTGGTACTGACACGCCCCCATACCATGACCATTATGTCATTATGTCCAAGATGGCGCCGCAGATGGCGACACTGGTTAGGAGCTCCGTAGTGCTTTGTTTGTTTTTGTTTGTTTGTTATGGCATGTGTGATCCAAACACACTCCAATACAGCGCAGAAGATCTGCTGAACATTAGGCAGCTCATGCCACCAGGTATATTTCCTGATTTTTCATTTTCGGACAGTTTTTTGGACATTTTGGTCAGCGGAGCGGCTGCGCTCCTGAGCAGACGCAGGCGGATGCGCAGACGTGGGAAGCGCGCCGGAGCGCTCGTCAAACTCCGACAGCGCGGACTTCGTACACCGCTACCCAGCATCCAC
Organism: Trichomycterus rosablanca; assembly: GCF_030014385.1. NCBI lineage: Eukaryota > Metazoa > Chordata > Actinopteri > Siluriformes > Trichomycteridae > Trichomycterus > Trichomycterus rosablanca. The sequence continues at coordinate 86,970,919 of NC_085988.1, read as the reverse complement.
ATGACAAACCTTCGCTCTTTAGGAAATAAAATGGACGAGCTTTCACTGTTAAACCGTACCAACAAGGACTTTTCTCTCTCTGCTGTACTGTGCTTCACTGAGACCTGGCTCACCGATTCCGTCCCGGACAGCTCGCTCCACCTGCACGGCTTTCATCTCCACCGAGCGGACCGCAACGCGGAGCTTTCCAGCAAGAAAAAAGGCGGCGGAATTTGCTTTTATATCAACCAAGGCTGGTGTACAGATGTCACAGTGTTAATGAGAACATGCAGCCCTAATCTGGAATCACTTTTCTTGAACTGTAGACCGTTTTATTGTCCGCGGGAGTTTTCATCAGTTGTGCTTGTTGCTGTTTACATTCCACCTCAAGCGTGCGCGCGTGAGGCACTGAGCGCTCTCGCTGATCAGATTCTCAGCGTGGAGCACAAACACACAGACTCTGTTTTCATCATCTTAGGGGACTTTAACAGAGCAAAACTTAACAACGAACTACCTAAATACAGACAGCATGTTACCTGTCCCACCAGGGAGAGCAACATTTTAGATCACTGCTATACTGTATTTAAAGGTGCGTACCGCTCTGTCCCTCGTGCAGCACTGGGACTATCTGACCACTGTTTAGTTCATCTTCTCCCGACCTACAGACAGAAGCTCAAGTGTGCCAAACCTGTGGTCAGCACGGTGAAGAAATGGACTAATGAGGCTAAAGAAAGGCTTCAGGACTGCATGGAATTAACAGACTGGTGTGTGTTTGATGATGCCACAAGCAGCCTGGATGAACACACGGACACTGTGACATCTTACATCAGCTTTTGTGAAGACATCTGTGTTCCCACCAGGACTCGCATTAAATATAATAATGACAAGCCCTGGTTTAATGCCAAATTGAAACAGCTGCGCCGGTCTAAGGAGGTAGCATATAGAAGTGGGGATCGGGCGCTGTACAACCAGGCAAGGAACACCCTAACCAAAGAGATCAAGGCTGCAAAGAAGAACTACTCCAACAAGCTAAGCAGCATAATGTCCACAAATGAGCCATCAACCGCCTGGAGGTGTCTGCAGAACATCACCAGCTACAAAAGGCCACCTACACAGACAATGGGAGATCGTCAACTGGCCGACGACCTTAACAGATTCTACTGCAGGTTTGAACAGCCCAGCAACGAGCTCCCATCCAACACCACTTCACACCCATCTGACTATCAGCCACCCATCCAGCCTGCCCTGAAGATCTGCGAGGAAGACGTGCTGAGACTTTTTAAAAAACAGAAAGTCAAGAAGGCCCCAGGTCCTGATGGAATCTCTCCCTCCTGCCTGAGGACCTGTGCAGACCAGCTTGCACCTGTCTTCACTAAGATCTTCAACAGATCACTGGAGCTGTGTGTGGTTCCATCCTGTTTTAAATGCTCCACAATAATACCCATTCCCAAAAAGGCAACTACCACAGGACTAAATGACTACAGACCTGTTGCCCTGACCTCTGTGGTCATGAAGTCCTTTGAAAGACTGGTTCTCAACCACATTAAGGAAATCACGGACCCCCTGCTAGACCCCCTGCAATTTGCCTATCGGGCCAACCGGTCGGTGGACGATGCAGTGAACATGGGTCTCCACTTCATCCTTCAACACCTTGATCACCCGGGAACTTATGCAAGAATTCTGTTCCTGGACTTCAGCTCAGCCTTCAACACAATTATTCCAGGACAATTACACAGCAAACTGACTGAACTCAGCGTACCAGCCTCCACCTGCCAGTGGATAACTGACTTTCTTACTGGCAGAAAACAGCAGGTGAGGCTGGGAAAGTGTACTTCAGGGACCAGAACCATCAGCACAGGTGCCCCACAGGGTTGTGTACTCTCCCCACTGCTCTTCTCGCTGTACACAAATGACTGTACCTCCATGGACTCCTCTGTTAAAATCCTGAAGTTTGCAGATGACACTACAGTCATTGGTCTCATCAGTGACAGTAATGAGTCTGCTTATAGACGGGTGGTTGATCAGGTTGTCCTCTGGAGCAGTCAGAACAATCTGGAGCTGAACACAGCAAAAACAGTGGAGATGACCGTGGACTTCAGGAGGAGACCCCCAACCCTGCCAGCACTCACCATCCTAGACAGGACTGTGATGGCTGTGGAGTCCTACAAGTTCCTGGGCACAACGATCTCCAAGGACCTGAAGTGGGACAGCAACATCAACTCCATCATCAAGAGGGCTCAACAGAGGATGTACTTTCTGTACCAGCTGAGGAAGTTCAACCTACCCCAAGAGCTGATGGTGCAGTTCTACACAGCCATCATAGAGTCCATCGTCACCACATCCATCACAGTGTGGGGCAGCGCTATCACAAAACATGACACCAAGAGACTGCAGCGCATCATCAAGTCTGCAGAGAGGACCATCGGTGTAAAGCTGCCCACACTGCTGGACCTGCATGCCTCCAGAACCAGGAAGCGTGCAGAGAAAATCATCACTGACCCGTCTCACCCTGGTCATCACCTGTTTCGGTGCCTTCCATCAGGCCGACGCTTCAGCCACATGAAGACCCGAACGACCAGGCTACAGAGAAGCTTTTATCCAAACTCCATTACGCTCATGAACAATTGAACACTACTGTACTGTTAATACTCGGGACACTTGCACATCAAAAACTACCTATTTCATTTATGTAATGGCATACACAGGATTTTCACCTTTACTTCCATTTCATATTTATATATTTTTATATTTTCTATAGTTTTTATATTGCACAAAACTGCACCTTTTTAAAATTACAATGTAAATTGCACATGCTAAATGTTTACAATGTTTTCTATGTTTACAGGTATGAATGTGTGTGTTAGAGAGAGAGTGAGCTGTGTGAATAAGATTGTCTGTATTGTATTTTTCGTGCACTGCAAGCATCTGTGTAACCAAAAACAAATTCCTTGTATGTGTGAGCATACTTGGCCAATAAAGCCCGATTCCGATTCCGATTCCGACACACCCTGGTACTGACACACCCCCATACCATGATACACCCTGGTACTGACACACCCACATACCATGACAGACCCTGGTACTGACACGCCCCCATACCATGATACACCCTGGTACTGACACACCCCCATACCATGATACACCCTGGTACTGACACACCCACATACCATGACAGACCCTGGTACTGACACGCCCCCATACCATGATACACCCTGGTACTGACACACCCCCATACCATGATACACCCTGGTACTGACACACCCACATACCATGACAGACCCTGGTACTGACACGCCCCCATACCATGACACACCCTGGTACTGACACACCCCCATACCATGATAAACCCTGGTACTGACACACCCCCATACCATGATACACCCTGGTACTGACACACTCCCATACCATGATACACCCTGGTACTGATACACCCCCATACCATGATAAACCCTGGTACTGACACGCCCCCATACCATGACACACCCTGGTACTGACACACCCCCATACCATGATAAACCCTGGTACTGACACACCCCCATACCATGATAAACCCTGGTACTGACACACCCCCATACCATGATACACCCTGGTACTGACACCCCCCCATACCATGACACACCTTGGTACTGACACGCCCCCATACCATGATACACCCTGGTACTGACACCCTCCCATACCATGACACACCTTGGTACTGACACGCCCCCATACCATGATACACCCTGGTACTGACACACCCCCATACCATGATACACCCTGGTACTGACACACCCCCATACCATGATAAACCCTGGTACTGACACACCCCCATACCATGATACACCCTGGTACTGACACCCCCCCATACCATGACACACCTTGGTACTGACACGCCCCCATACCATGATACACCCTGGTACTCACACACCCCCATACCATGACACACCCTGGTACTGACACGCCCCCATACCATGATACACCCTGGTACTCACACACCCCCATACCATGACACACCCTGGTACTCACACACCCCCATACCATGACACACCCTGGTACTGACACGCCCCCATACCATGATACACCCTGGTACTGACACACCCCCATACCATGATACACCCTGGTACTGACACACCCCCATACCATGATAAACCCTGGTACTGACACACCCCCATACCATGACACACCCTGGTACTGACACGCCCCCATACCATGACACACCCTGGTACTGACACGCCCCCATACCATGACACACCCTGGTACTGACACACCCCCATACCATGATACACCCTGGTACTGACACGCCCCCATACCATGACACACCCTGGTACTGACACACCCCCATACCATGACACACCCTGGTACTGACACATCCACATACCATGATACACCCTGGTACTGACACACCCCCATACCATGATACACCCTGGTACTGACACGCCCCCATACCATCACACACCCTGGTACTGACACGCCCCCATACCATGACACACCCTGGTACTGACACGCCCCCATACCATGACACACCCTGGTACTGACACGCCCCCATACCATCACACACCCTGGTACTGACACACCCCCATACCATCACACACCCTGGTACTGACACGCCCTCATATCATGATACACCCTGGTACTGACACGCCCCCATACCATCACACACCCTGGTACTGACACACCCCCATACCATCACACACCCTGGTACTGACACACCCCATACCATGATACACCCTGGTACTGACACGCCCCATACCATGACACACCCTGGTACTGACATGCCCCCATACCATCACACACCCTGGTACTGACACACCCCATACCATGACACACCCTGGTACTGACACACCCCCATACCATGACACACCCTGGTACTGACACACCCCCATACCATGATACACCCTGGTACTGACACACCCCATACCATGACACACCCTGGTACTGACACCCCCCATACCATGACACACCCTGGTACTGACCCCCCTCATACCATGACAGAACCTGGTACTGACACACCCACATACCATGACACACCCTGGTACTTACCCCCCATACATTTACATTTTTAGCATTTAGCAGACGCTAAACCTGGCAGTGATGGGGCTTGAACCAGCAACCTTTGGATTACTAGTCCAGTGCCTTAACCGCTAGGCCACAACTGTCACAACCATGACAGACCCATCATTCAGAGTAACATCATTCTGTTACAATATTTATCCTTTTATAGAGAATAATAAGAAATAATCCATAATTCCTTTTTGTTACTGGATCAAAACTTGAAATGTCACAGCAACAGAATTTAAATACAGTCCGACTGTACTAGCGATGATTATTTAAGTAAAATAGAAAAAATATGGCTGCAATATTACATTATTGTTCATTTATTACTTAAAAAGCAAAAAATCAGTAAAATGATTATTAAATTATTCATTTAAATGACCAAAATTATTCTATAATGCTATAAAATAATTCAGTACACAGATCAGCAAATTGTATTCTTAATAATCAAATCATTTTTATTTTAAGCAGTATAAAAATACACTTTTAGTTCACCGCAGCTATAAAAATATTAAACAACTTAAAAAATAAAAAAACCTAAACAATACAATATTAATAACCTAATTTTAGCTAGGAATTACATTTGGCAGATACAATCAGATCAGAATATTAATCTGTGCACCTTTAAAAAACTAAACGATAAAAAGTCACAAGTTTAATTACATTTACAGCAACTTCATTTTTCTTTCTAAAAATGTAAAAAAAGCTTCAGGAATTTAACAAACATAAAAAATACAAAATAAAAAGATATAAAAATAAAACCACAGTAATTCTGATGACTTTTATCAGCTGGATCTTTGTGTTAGCGCACTGTAGCTGGTTTGGTTACAGAATGTAAAACAAAATTTGGGGACGTTTTTACCCCCCGTGCTCGACTGAAATGTTCAACAATGAGATCAACAAAGATTCAGATGAATAAAATATCAGGAGCTGAAGCTGTTAGAAAATCATTTCCTGAGGTTAGAGATGTTATGATGTCATTTCCTGAACAAAGACATTGGGTGGCGTCTCTGGGTCACATGGTCTGGGTCTCTCTGAGGCTCCTCCTCCACGTCATCATAATCTGTAAAATGAGTAAATTGAGGTGTTTAAAATCAGGAGGAGGCTGAAATGTTCCTCATAGATGATCAATAATGGAAGCAAACTTTCACTCTGCTGCCTGTTCACTTTATTTACAACATTTACTCCATCCTCCTTAATCATGCACATTTCACACACAGCCATGGAGCTAAACCAACCCACCTTCTGCACCTCCTACTTCCTGTTCAGCACCCATCACATCATCATAGTCCTCTGATTCCTCTATTAGAGCAACATGAGAAGAGAAATGATGATGGCATTAAGAAACTCAACTGAATTCTTACTGCATTGATGCTTCAGTTTCAAATTCATTTCCTCAGAGAAACAGACCTGTTATCAAGTTTGGCTTTGTTTCCATGGTAACAGCATCATCATCATGGTCCTCTGGTGGTGTTTCTTCTGCCCAAATGTAGAGATCAATACCATGAAATCAGTCATGATGTGGTTCAGAACTCTTTTCATGCTTGAAGTTACAATATTGTGATATTATTGTCCTACCTGTCATGATCTGGGACTTCTGATCAGCTGTTATGGCGTCATCATAATTCTCAGCTTCGTCCTCTACACCAAAACACCCAGATTTCAACTTTACTGAGGTACCAATTCTTAAAGTTACAGGGGGCCAGTAAAGCTCCACAAATGCTCTACAGGAATCTCTCCAATCACAGTGGATTTAATGATTCCATTTTCATCACATGAATTCTGATCTTATAAAGTGTAGTGAATGTAAAAATCCTCCCTCTAGATCTTTATAAATATAAACACACTACAGCAGAACCAGTGTACAAAGTTCTTTACAGTATGGAGGATTCATTTCTACAGCTTTCTAAAAGAAATCACTAAACAGAAGCTCACCGGCTACGTTATCAGGGATCAGTCCAGCAGTCATCACATCATCATAGTCCTCTGGTGTGTCCACTCTCCTCGTATCACCTAAATCACATAAAAATAGAGGATCAAATTTTGAAAGACTCATCCCATCTACTGCACTGATTTTTAAGTTAATTGTTTTGGGTGAAGGGTTAAAACACATTTAGTAAATATTATATATTATTTCTGAATAATTTATTACCTATTTACAGTTATTACTTCACCCAGGTGCTTGGTTGTAGCAGCGGTCTATTACTCCAGCACACCACCACAGAAATCTTGGTTTGAATCTTAGCTGTGCTATTAGCCAAGCTATGTACCGCATCGGTCACTCTTTTTAAAGCACCCAGGGCTTGACTGGACCCAGAAATTTGTACAGATGTGTTTCTCTTAAGCCACATTGGAAAAAGAGGTGAGAACATTTGTGGCAGCCTGTCAGGTCTCCGCCAGGAATATGGAACATGGGTTCCCGGCCTATAACAATTCAGGACCTGATCTTGAACTATGAACTCAGGATGTTCTGCTGCAACTGGATTAGGAAAGTCTAGGGCAGTGGTGGGCAAACTACATACAGCCCGTTACACTGTTTAATTTAACATGTTTAGTATTTACAGATTTGTCCTAAAGACCGCATTAATTTTGCCTTTTATGCAATACCCTGCATTTCACTTGATTCCAATAGATAGCACACTCCAAACTCTACCGACCTTCGTTAAAGTCGGGTTTATCATCTATACACACAGACATTTCATTCTTTGACTGATAATTTATATTAGTTTACCCCCCATCTGCTAATGGTCCGGCCCGTATGTCACATATTAAAGCCCAGTGTGGCCCTTGAGCCAAAAATTTCGCCCACCCCTGGTCTAGGGCCATTCCTAAGAAGGAGATAGTCTAACAACCCAGGCTGTCATGCCCACTTCAACCTGCAGAGGGCGTCGCTGTTGGACAGATTAGTTAGTCTGAATAATACAAACCCTAGAAACCTCTGTGTTTATCATCTCTCATTACTGAAAACTTTCATATCACTTTATCCAATGTGGCTTTTAGGGGAATAACAGTTTCAGCAACTGATTAATTGGGATCTAAATACTTACAACACATTTCCATTAATCCATCTAGATTATATAAACACATTAACAATCAAAGCGATTACCAGGTATGTTTTCAGGAATCGATCCAGCAGTGACGGCATCATCATATTCCTCTGCTGTGTCGCCTCTAGCTGTATCAGCTTCATTATATAAAAGCAGAACATTTGCACATACAGCCTAGTTATCTCTCACAATCTTCAATATAAAACAATAAAATCATGTGATCATTAACAGATACCAACTTATCAGGTCATTAGTTGTGACGGCATCATCATAATACTCGACTTTATCTCCAGACCCAGATTTTTCTGAAGGAAAAAAACAAACTTGATTCACTGAGGATTTTCATGATGAAAGGAAAAGCTGTGAGGGCTACCACGATGCTTCCCAGACACCAAAATCAACGTGTCAGGATTAATGATAAACAATTTATTCTTTTAAATTTTCTTTGTGGAACATAGTTCAACAAATCCACCCTCCAGATCTTTTACCTGAGAGAAGCTCCTCATCCACGTCTTCATACCCAGAATGCTGTGATTCAGAGAGGAGACTTCCTGTTGAGAAGAGAAGAACAGTCATGAGACGAGTTCAGAACAGCAGATCAACAACAAACCTTCATCTGTCTGTTGTTTTACATAAACTTTCCTTTCTTAACATCCTACAAATAAAATAAATCATTTCAAATCCAATGTATCCGTTTCCCTCCATTTTTTTCAAATGTCATTTTAAGACATGCCCAAATTATGCCATATATATGACCTACCTCTTTTACTGGAGAGTCTAGCTCTTCTACTCTGGTGTTTTTGGTTGATCTCCTCATAGACTCCCTCAGATAGAGACTTGATCTTATACAGACCTGATAAGGGAGAGAGAGCAAAAAGTGGTCGCTCACAAAGAACAGAGTACTCAGGATTGAGCCTTGTGGGATTCACTTATTACAATTATGACTGAATACATTTTTGAGCAATTGAGGGTTAAGGACCTTGCTCAGGGGCCCAACAGTGGTGGTGGTGAGGCTTGAACCGGCAACCTTATAATTACTAGTCCAATATCTTAACCACTGAGCTACCACTGCCCTCTCTGAGAGTCGAAGACACATTTACTGCTTTTCCATTAAAAGAACTCTGGTTCCTGAACCAGTTGTGTTTGGGTTTCTTCGAATCGGCCGCGTTTCCACCAATTTTAAGAACCAGGCCTGCGTCATCACCGGTGGGTGTTACATAAAGAAAGTAAAAAGTAACATGATGGTGGAGCGTTTAGGTTACCTGTGGGGATTTGTGCTGCTGTTACAGATGTTTGTTTTTATGCAAAAAGCATCAAACAGCTATTGGTGATAAGAAGACGTAGACGGCGACTCCGTTCCTCGTGTTTGTCACCATTGTTGCTTCCTTAGTGCATCATATGAGAAGCGTTTTGTGTTTCACTCTCAACGCGACTCTCGGCACAAATAACCGATTTGCTTGGTGCTCGACTCGAGAGATAAAACACTAAAGTTCCACGATACGAACAAACATCTGTGTGAAATAACCATAAAACCCAGTCTAATAGCTCCACATGTATCTGTGTTTAACTGGATTTACTTCACGTGTGCTGGTTCTGCAGCTCTGGGTTCTGAATCCACTTCACAGGGGTGTCGGAAAAGCTTCACGTAAAAAAAAGAGTAACGGGTCTGAATGTACTAAAAGTACGACATAGAAGCACTAAATTTATCTACTTTATTACTGGTCATTAGTGTCTCTGTACTGGTTATAAGAGATCTGTACTGGTCATTAGTGTCTCTGTACTGGTTATAAGAGCTCTGTACTGCTCTTTAGTGTCTCTGTACTGGTTATAAGAGCTCTGTACTGCTCATTAGTGTCTCTGTACTGCCCACAATTATCACTTATTGCTTTAGTACAACAAGCCACGTTACAGTGCTCCCAATAAGAAGACGTACGACAGCCCTGGAGGTCACAACACAAACCTTTCTGCCTCAACAAGGCCCAGTTTCAGGAACGGGTATTATGACTATGTTAGTAAAATCTAAACCAGTGTAGGACTGAGACAGGGAGGTAAATGTTCAGTAACTGAAGCAGGATTAAATCTCTGAATGTTCCTACCTCTCCTGAGTCCTCTGTTCTGGAAAAACATCACAACCAGAAGCACTAAGGCCAGGAAGAGCAGCGTTCCCAGCAGGATCAGGGCCAGTGGAGGGGTGGATAGAGCAGCTGCTGATGGAGGCTCTGGATTGGCTGTTCTTTTCATTGTTTGTTGCCCTGCAATTTAAATATAAAGGATATTTTTGTAGATCATAACAGAGTTTATTATTATTAACGTGTGTATAGATGATAGAAAGTAAAATACTTTACCTGCTTCGGTGATGATGGTGGTTGTTGTGGGTGTAGTAATAGAGGATGCTGATATCTCTACATTAACAGAAATTTAACAGACCTTTTATATTTAGTAATAAAAGAGATAAAACTGTAATTGGATTTTATTCCTAAAAGTAATCCCACCCCTCTGACCTGCACATGTGACTCCAGCATCCTGTTTGTGGGTGCAGTCTGTCTGGTACTTCAGGGAATGATGACAGTTCCACAGGTGAATCTCGTCTCCTCTACACTTCACTCTGTTCAGCCAGATGGTTCCTTCACCAGCACCAAAGGTAGCGTTCCTATCAGCACTCAGTGCTCCACCACAGCTCAGCTGCCTGCAGACCACCTGAGCATCTCTGATGTCCCACTGATTATCACAAACGCTTCCCCATGTAGCATCATAATAAACCTCCAGCCTTCCAGAGCAGCTTCCCTTTCCTCCAATCAGCCTGAGAGGCAGGTGATCTACACCACACACACATCACACAACATTACACAAATCACACAACAATACACAAATCACACAACAATACACAAATCACACAACAATACACAGCAGTAATATGATTATTATGGGCAGTGGTAGCTCAGAGTTTAAGGTACTGGACTAATAATCAAAATATTGCTGATTCAAGCCCCACCACCACCAAGTTGCCACTACTGGGCCCTTAAGCAAAAACTTTAACCCTTAATTTCTTGCTCTGTAATTATCTACAACTGTATGTCATCCTAGATAAAAATGTCTGCTAAATGCCATAATTGTAAATATAATGGAAAAATATAAATGGTTATTAATGTTCTGATTAATTAGATACAGAAGTGATTTGATGTTCTAACTTGAACACTGTTTCTGGTGAGGAAATGTGAAGCATGTCAGATGGTCCTGATGTACCAGATCTTCTTTCTTTCCTGTAAGTTGGATGAACATTAATTATTATAAGATTATGGATTTTAAACAGTGGTTAAATTAATTCTGTAGCTTCTCAATTCAGTTCTTTATACCTGAGCAGGTAATCTGAGCAACACGATTACACTTGTTCTGCCCCCATGATGATGGACAATTTCTTAGAGCTACATCATGTTTCCTACAGCGCAGATCATCCAGCCAGTCATAAACAGATTCCAGTCTTGCTGGTGCATAGTAATCAGTTCCAGTTCTTCCACAGTTCAGCTCTTGACAGACTAAACTTGCCGTTATTTCATTAACACTATCACACACGTTACCCCAGGTTCCATTGTAGAAAACTTGGAGACTCCCTGTACAGCCCTCAGTGAGTCGAAACTCATTAAACTCTGTTAAAAGCAGAACGAATATTTTATGTTAGACTTAAAAACTAAATTACAAATGATACAGAATATAAATTACATAGCACACAGTACCTGAACACACCACCCCGACGTCCTCTTGGTGTCCACATTCATTCTCCTCACAGATCTTAAATCTGCAGTTCCATAGGGACGTCTCATTCCCCTCACACTCCACCTTATTCAGCAATATGGACCCAGTTCCAGGACCAAACCAGGCTGGTATGTGGGTACTGAGGGCCACACCACACTGTAGTTCTCTGCAAACCACCTGGGCATCTTTAATATCCCACAAGTCACCACACACTGTTCCCCATGAACCACTGTGGAAAACCTCCAGCCTTCCTGCACAGTCTCCACCAGAACCAACCAGCCTGATGGAGTTGTGGGCTGGGTTATTAACACCTACACACACACACACACACACACACAGACACAAACACACACACACATGAAACATTTAAACTGATGTGAGGTGTGACTTATATATATTCTTTATTTTTATTTAATATGCACTGCTTACCAGAGCAGGTGATGGACAGCAGTTCTCTGGAGCTGCAGTTAGCAGGTTTTGCACTGCTGCAGTTCCCCAGATGTTCTTCACTTCCAAAGCAATTGAAAGCTGTTCCACACGTGTGGTTGTGTTCAGTAGTGGATGGAGAGGAGCTGAAGTTCAGCACAGATCCACAGCCCAGCTGTCTGCAGAGCACAGAGGACTCAGCCAGACTCCAGGAGTCCAGGAGAACCTTCCTCCAGTCCTGTCCAAAATAAACCTCCACCTCCCCCTGACACTCACTTCCTCCTGTTAACCTCACTCGCCCATCATGAAACGCCAGAGAGGAACCTGAAGAGAAACAATAAATCAAGGTTCAATAAGGAAACACAGTTTCTTCATAAACAGGTCCTACACCACTTTAACATCTCACCAGTACAGATAACTCCAGCATCCTGTTTATGAGAGCATGCAGCTCGACTCCATGATGAGACTGGACATTGGGACAGGTGGGTCTCGTTCCCCTTACAATCAAACACATCAGACCAGATCTGGACGCTCCCCTCCCAAAACCGGTCGGCCTTCAGAACAGCCACAGCACTCCCACAATTCAGCTGGGCACAGACGACACTGGCAGCTTTCATGTTCCAGCTTCCAGCACAAACTGTTCCCCAATCACTGAGGTACTGGAGCTCCACTCGACCAGAACAGGAGTCTGGACCGTCCACCAGCCGAGCCTCAGTGTGACCTGAACAAACAACTGAGAGCTCAGTGATGAAGGAAATGTGATTAACAGTGACACTGAGACTGAGAAATAAATCATGATACTTCACCAGAACAGATTAATCCCACATCACTGGAATGGGAGCAGGTGAGGTTGGTAGGTGAAATTGTGCAGAAGGTAATATCAAACTCATTTCCTCTACACTGAAGCTCCTCTGTCCACACCTGATGTTCTCCTCTACCAAAAGCAGCAGCTCCCAGCACCTCCACAGGAAGTCCACAGTCCAGCTCTCGACACACAACCTCTGCATCCTGCTGGTCAAAGTCAGCATCACACACTGTGGTCCAGGTCTTCCCATGATGCACCTCGACTCTCCCGGAGCATCGGTGAGGACCTTCAGCAAGTCTGGACTTTCTGTGTCCTGTGTTGATTAAAATAATATTTTGTAAATATTAGATTTACAAAATCATAAATATGATTTACAATCATAAATAAAGATCAGTTTTGTAACAGGGACAGACATGGCTCGCTCGAAGGAAAACAAAACCCATGTACAGATTTTCAATCCAAGGTATAATAATGCTGTGGCTAAAAGCTGTGAAATAAATGGGGAGAGTTTCAAATAATAAATACGTACAAACAATAAATACAATTGATAAATACAAAGGAATAAAGAACAATGTCTGCAACCTGCTATGGAGAAATGTGGACAATAAATGAGTGCATATTAAGAACTGGACATCACAATATGACAGTAAGATAACTTTCAGTGCTGCCTCATGTTGGCTCTGAACAGATGGACACCCAAAACACACTACTCGTGCTTTCTCTGCACACCAGCAGACGAAAATGGGACACTGGGCCCCTACTGGGTCATTCTGCTCTCCCAGGACTTGCATCATGTGAGGCCTAAACCCACCAAGATCTTCAGGAGAAAAAAGGTGTGCCAGCTAATACACTAACAAAGACGATAAAAAAGTTGTGATACTTGAAGGAAAACTTCCACCTGGAGTACATCAGCTAGACAAAATAGGTCGCACAGCAGCATCCCGTTTCACAGTTTAATGAGCACTGAATGTTACAGCCTATTTCCTCTATTTTGGGTTAATAAAAAGGTATAAAAATCTATTAACTTGATATATGAAACAGTGTAACTTTTTAAAATATCAATCCATAATTGAAGTATCAATCCATTGTATAAGACAATAATTAAAATCCTATCAATTGTTCTGATTTAAATCTGCATTTTGGTCCTGATGTTTTTACTAAAGTTCTGATGAACAGCAGTTTACCTGAACACACAACTCCAGCATCTTCATCATGACCACAGTCACTCTCCCCCCATCCTGCTGATCTACAGTTCTTTAGTGTAGATTCTGATCCTCTACACTGTACATCATCCAACCAGATTGGTCCTGATCCTGGTCCAAAGTGACCAAAACTCAGTGCAGCTACAGCCTCTCCACAGTCCAGCTCTCTACACACCACTGCAGCATCTACCACGTCCCAGTCATCATCACACACTGTTCCCCACCGTCCATCATGAAGAACCTCCACTCTCCCAGCACAGCGACCTCCACCATTCACCAGCCTCATAGTTCCTGTACACAGGTAAACAGGTGATGCTGTCATGATTGGGTAAATGAAGCATCAACAAAAGACAAGCAAAGAATGAGTCAAGTGTCACCACTCTACAAAAATCTGTGTAAGTGAATACTGCAACAGTTTAAAATCTCAATGTTTCTCAATGTACAACTGCAAGGAATTTTGGGATTTCAGCATCTATAATACTTTATTAAAAGATTCAGAAAATCCAATGAAATCTCTGTATAATGGGCAGAGTTTAATAAAAACAAAAATTAAATGACTTTCAAACCCTGCATTAAAAACATGCTGCTGTAATGAACATAATTACATGGGCTCGTATTACTTCGGAAAACCCTTATCAGTTTGTTGCTGCATCTACAAATGCAAGTTAGTACTCTACTACACAAAACCATGTTATGGGAATGTGTTAGTGCCAGTGGCATAGGTAACCTGTGGAAAATTATGAAGTGCACCATACAAGAACGGAGATCCTGGAATGTTGAGCAGCTGAACAAAACAAGTCTTTAGTTCCCAAACCATTACAGAATGTTATTAAAAGGAAATGTAGGTGATGTAACACAGTGGTAAACAAGCCCTGTTCCAACTTTTTGGAGGAGGTTGCAGTCATCAAATTTAGGATGAGTGTTTATATACTAAATAAAAGTTGATTGAATAAAACATGAAATATTTTATCTATAATTCCCTGCAATCCTTTTGTGACTTGCCCTCCTACCAGACAAGGAGAGCTGCAGACTAGCAGCATTCCCTCCAACGTAGGAGCAGTTGCTGTCTTCCTTTACACCAGCCAGCAGTGGCTTCTCACAGATACCCACTATGGTACTGGAAACACTCAAAGCCTTGGATATGTTTTATATCTTTGCCCTGACCCTACCCTAAGTCTTGCCACAGTTTTTAAGGGGATCCACTGACAGTCCTTTGGGCTTCATGATATATTTTTTGTCCTGGCAATGCAGTGTAAAATAGGGGCCCTTATGTGCCTTCCCAAACTATGTTCAGTGAATTCAAGTAGCAACAAGTGAACTCTATTGTGCAGTTCTAGTTCTGTCAGGGATCATCAAAGCAAACAGGACGCACCTGACCACAATTTGAAGCACAAGGGCAAAAATGAATACTTTAGTTAAAAAACTCTAAAGGCATGTTTTCACTTCATCATTCTGAGTGATTAGTTGTGGATTGATGGTAAAGAAGATATTAATTATATTAATTCACTGGGGATTTATGTTTTTGCATAGTTTTTGTAAACAGTATAAACTATTGAGGTGAATTTCACAAATCAGCAGCTTCTAGCTGAATTAAATTGAATTTTAAATAATAATAAAATAAAAATACATATTTTGTCATGTTGCAGTCCAGCAGAAACAAAAGCAGTTCAGTCTCTCAGAGGAACAAGATCAGTTAATTGTTCTCTTACCAGTACACACCAGTTCCACATCACTGGAATGAGAGCAGTTGTGCTTTTGTGTAGATGATCGTGGACAGGAGTAAACTGCAGACTCGTTTCCTCTACACTGAAGCTCCTCTGTCCACACCTGATGTTCTCCTCTACCAAAAGCAGCAGCTCCCAGCACCTCCACAGGAAGTCCACAGCCCAGCTCTCGACACACAACCTCTGCATCCTGCTGGTCAAAGTCAGCATCACACACTGTGTACCAGGTCTTCCCATGATGCAACTCCACTCTTCCAAAGCAACGAGAACCACCAACCAGTCTGACTCCTGAAATATTAATTAAAGAACTGAGATATATTTTAACATTTATGGCTGAAAATTGTTTTATTAATTATTATAATTAAACTGGTACATTGTGAAACTGATATACAGGTCCTTCTCAAAAAATTATCATATTGTGATAAAGTTCATTATTTTCCATAATGTAATGATAAAAATTAAACTTTCATATATTTTAGATTCATTGCACACCAACTGAAATATTTCAGGTCTTTTATTGTTTTAATACTGATGATTTTGGCATACAGCTCATGAAAACCCAAAATTCCTATCTAAAAAAATTAGCATATCATGAAAAGGTTCTCTAAACGAGCTATTAACCTAATCATCTGAATCAACGAATTAACTCTAAACACCTGCAAAAGATTCCTGAGGCTTTTAAAAACTCCCAGCCTGGTTCATTACTCAAAACTGCAATCATGGGTAAGACTGCCGACCTGACTGCTGTCCAGAAGGCCATCATTGACACCCTCAAGCAAGAGGGTAAGACACAGAAAGAAATTTCTGAACGAATAGGCTGTTCCCAGAGTGCTGTATCAAGGCACCTCAGTGGGAAGTCTGTGGGAAGGAAAAAGTGTGGCAGAAAACGCTGCACAACGAGAAGAGGTGACCGGACCCTGAGGAAGATTGTGGAGAAGGGCCGATTCCAGACCTTGGGGGACCTGCGGAAGCAGTGGACTGAGTCTGGAGTAGAAACATCCAGAGCCACCGTGCACAGGCGTGTGCAGGAAATGGGCTACAGGTGCCGCATTCCCCAGGTCAAGCCACTTTTGAACCAGAAACAGCGGCAGAAGCGCCTGACCTGGGCTACAGAGAAGCAGCACTGGACTGTTGCTCAGTGGTCCAAAGTACTGTTTTCGGAAATCAAGGTGCCAGAGTCTGGAGGAAGACTGGGGAGAAGGAAATGCCAAAATGCCTGAAGTCCAGTGTCAAGTACCCACAGTCAGTGATGGTCTGGGGTGCCATGTCAGCTGCTGGTGTTGGTCCACTGTGTTTTATCAAGGGCAGGGTCAATGCAGCTAGCTATCAGGAGATTTTGGAGCACTTCATGCTTCCATCTGCTGAAAAGCTTTATGGAGATGAAGATTTCATTTTTCAGCACGACCTGGCACCTGCTCACAGTGCCAAAACCACTGGTGAATGGTTTACTGACCATGGTATTACTGTGCTCAATTGGCCTGCCAACTCTCCTGACCTGAACCCCATAGAGAATCTGTGGGATATTGTGAAGAGAAAGTTGAGAGACACAAGACCCAACACTCTGGATGAGCTTAAGGCCGCTATCGAAGCATCCTGGGCCTCCATAACACCTCAGCAGTGCCACAGGCTGATTGCCTCCATGCCACGCCGCATTGAAGCAGTCATTTCTGCAAAAGGATTCCCGACCAAGTATTGAGTGCATAACTGAACATAATTATTTGAAGGTTTACTTTTTTTGTATTAAAAACACTTTTCTTTTATTGGTCGGATGAAATATGCTAATTTTTTGAGATAGGAATTTTTGGTTTTCATGAGCTGTATGCCAAAATCATCAGTATTAAAACAATAAAAGACCTGAAATATTTCAGTTGGTGTGCAATGAATCTAAAATATATGAAAGTTTAATTTTTATCATTACATTATGGAAAATAATGAACTTTATCACAATATGCTAATTTTTTGAGAAGGACCTGTAATTGACTTTTAAAAGTTACAGCTACCAGCAGTTTACCTGAGCAGAGAACTGCAGCATCTTTATCATGATCACAATAATGGTTCCCCCATCCGGCTGATCCACAGTTCTTCAGTGTAGATTCCACTCCACTGCAATCTACATCATCCATCCAGACTGGTCCTGATCCTGGTCCAAAGTGAGCATAACCCATAGCATCTACTGGATCCCCACAGTCCAGCTCTCTACACACCACTGCAGCATCTTTCATATCCCAGTGCCAGTGACACACTGTTCCCCACTGTCCATCATGAAGAACCTCCACTCTCCCAGCACAGCGACTTCCACCATCCACCAGCCTCACACTTCCTGTAGAGCAGAGGAAGAGACTCAATAAACTCCTCCCACTTTTCTCTTCCTAACAACATCAAACTCTACAATAGCTCTTATTTTTAGATCTTAGTTACACTTATGTCCATATACTTATGGTATTAGGCCTCGTATCTCTGCATTTCTCACCACGTACAAGCTGAGCATGCAGTTCTGAACATTGTTTTGTTCTTGTTGATCAAAACTCTCCTTCTCTCTAAAACTTTTTCATGTAGTTTAGCCATCACACACTCACTTGTGTTTATAAAAACTCTGTTTTCTTTCAAAATACTGAGGCATTCATACTTTGATTTGGTGTCTGGTCTGGCTGCTTTCCTCATGCACAAGATTCAACAAATGATTCTTCTCTTGGTTAAGTTCTTTCTATTAGTTTAAGGGACGGGACTTTGGGTGACCTAACAAAAAAACCCTAACAAATGGTGGAGAATGCGGGCAATCTAGTCCAGGTAAATCAGGCATGTCCAAAGTCCGGCTTGCAGGCCGCAATTAATTAGATTTTATATGGCCCGCGCCTTCTGTCTTAAATTGCATTTCTTGTGGCCCAAGTGACTTGTTTTCACTTTTTTACGTGTGTTGATTGTGGGAATAAATATACAGTACTACTAATATACTGCTAATATCAAAATGATTAATTAAAAGATGAATTAAATCACGCAATCTCTGTAACGAGTATCTCCATTGGCTGCTAGACCTGTCCATCAAAACTGCATATCTCCGCCTCCCTTTACTCTGCTACTGTAAGAAAGAAGCAAAACTTGTTTACTGCATAATGTTTCATCTCTACAGTTTATTCAGGTTATTCAATTACATAATTGTAAACATAATTTATATTTGTGATGTTTGTAGTGTTTTAAAAACACATCTGTATCTGATATTTATATGGACTAAGTGTTTACATGGACTGTATTAATTAACACAATTGAACTTTTTTAATAGTTACAGTCGATAACTTGATTTTCAAAGTAAAGATATTGTCTGGTAACTTGATTGTTTCAGGTATTTACAGGTTTTTAAATGGTTATTTAGAACACTATTTCCCAGTCTTGTTTCTGCACATTGCAGTAATAAAAACTTTTCTTAATAGATTTATGAAATAGTAGTATGTGTTTTGATGTTTTATTAGTGCACAATATTAGATCTAAATATTTGAAAAGCATGATTTCTGAGTTAGCCCGATAATTTAAGCACAATGTCAATGCTTACATTTGGTTGTTGTTCACTGTGTGAAAATAAAATGATTAAATAACAGTGTATTTATATGTATTTTTTATTGTTTAAAATAATGTCATCAGTGACTGTTGGCCCTCTGGCACTTTCACATTATAAAATCTGGCCCTCCTAGAAAAAAGTTTGGACATCACTGAGGTAAGTGATCTTCTCTAAGATTATTTATCTGCTGGATTACTGATCTGTTTCTCTGTTTCTCTGTTTCTCTGTTTTGAGGAAATATTGTGTTGAAATTGTTCAACATTGGGAGTACTGTTTAGAATACGTAGAGATTGGAAGCTCCAACGCTGCTTATCTGATTACTCTGTTTAGTTTTAAGGATCCTTGTTTATTTTGTGTATTTCCTCAGACTCTCTTCCTGTCCTTTTTACTTCTATTTTACAGATTTTATCATTCTGTAATTTCATTATTATTGGGAGAGGAGTCGTTTCCTGAATTATTGTCTTGTATGTAATGGTGACCCAAAATTCAAAACATAAATATAATTGTCCTAAATTGAAACACCTAAACTGTGGCTTGATATATTGGGACAAAGTACTTAAACAGGAATGTGGATAGATAATTTACATGGTTGGAATAAAAATATAGGATTCAGACCTTTTCCTAAACAGGGCTTGTTTAACCTAAATATTTGTGCACTGCTACTTTGTATTGTAGACAAATATGGAGATCCTAATTGGGAATATGATTTTATGAGATCTGGGAAAAATGCCATAGTAAAAATTACAAAAATGACCAAAAAAGTCCTAGTACAAATACACTCATACAAAAACAACCTGCAGCTGTGGCCCATTGTAAAAATTCACAACTCTGAATGTTGGCACTGATTGTAATCAAACTGTGAAACCAAAATGACACCCCAGTCTGTCTGCTGTTAGCACTCCTATGTCTGTGTCCAAACTTAAAAATGTACTTAATCCTTTACTATCTCTAAGGAAATCAATGGGATTCGGATATGTGACTCACCATCAATACCTGTTTGAATAACATGCATGCTGATTATGCTCAAGTTATGCATTTACAACCAGGCATATTCGACATGACACCGGAAGATTTTCAAAAACATGTTTGTGAACTAGAAAGTGCTGGAGTCTCTCACATATAAATAAGGGGAGTGGTACAGATGATTGAACAACGTTTTTTGTATTCGCCACCTGAGCAACCTTTTACACACCTACAGATTGATGTACACATATGCCACATTGCGGCCATATAAAATATCTGCTGGTTGTAGTAGATGGATGTTACAAATGTGTTGAAGCTTTCCCAACAGCTACTGAAACTGTGGTCTAAATTTTGGCTCAAGAGATCTTCCCCAGATATGGTCTTCCTCAATGTACTGACAGTGATCAAGGTACATCGTTTACTTCCAGAGTTACTCAAAAACTGTGTAAGTACGTGCAGGTCAATCTGCATTTCCATATTTTTTATCATCCACAATCATCAGGTGTGGTAGAAAGAATGAATCGGACCCTCAAGGAGAGATTAACTAAGGTTAATCCTTTTTGCTTTTGTAGTTTAGCTAGTGAAGCTTCAGATGTGACGCTCTGCACTGTTGAAGTTCTCGTATTACTCTCTGTGTTTAGTACCGTAATAGTGATTTAAACCTCAGATTTAAATTGTGATCTTTAAACAGCTTTACATCTGACTTCAGTAAATAAATACCTACATTTATTGCCACTGACCTCATGTGGACCGGTTGGGGACAGCCAAAGGGCCGGATGTGGCTTGCGGGCCGTAAAACGCCCAGGTGGGGCCTAGTGGGTAGAGCTTTGGGCTATCAACCGGAAGATTGTTGGTTCAAATCCAGGCTCTACTATGCAGCCACTGTTGGGCCCTTGAGCAAGGCCCTTTGCACTGTACACGTGTATAGCACTGTACATGTGTATATGTATATACGACTAATTAGGGCGCTCTTCTTGTTCTTATACACTTTAAGCTACATTTTCCCTGTTTCCACCACAATTCACTTCTAACTTAAGAACAACTTTGCATAGAAACCTGAGATCTTGTATCTACGTGCTTATACCACATCATTACTACTAAGTACTTGTTGAACACTGGCGTATGTTATAGTTACAGGGTTCAAGAAATGTATTAACCAAATTTAGCGATGTGAGTTTGATTCCCCGATAATAGAACCTAACTGACTTAGAACATTACTCCATCAGAAATATACAGAAATATTGATATAAATACAGTGTATCACAAAAGTGAGTACACCCCTCACATTTCTGCAGATATTTAAGTATATCTTTTCATGGGACAACACTGACAAAATGACACTTTGACACAATGAAAAGTAGTCTGTGTGCAGCTTATATAACAGTGTAAATTTATTCTTCCCTCAAAATAACTCAATATACAGCCATTAATGTCTAAACCACCGGCAACAAAAGTGAGTACACCCCTAAGAGACTACACCCCTAAATGTCCAAATTGAGCACTGCTTGTCATTTTTCCTCCAAAATGTCATGTGATTTGTTAGTGTTACTAGGTCTCAGGTGTGCATAGGGAGCAGGCGTGTTCAATTTAGTAGTACAGCTCTCACACTCTCTCATACTGGTCACTGAAAGTTCCAACATGGCACCTCATGGCAAAGAACTCTCTGAGGATCTTAAAAGACGAATTGTTGCGCTACAAGAAGATTGCCAACACCCTGAAACTGAGCTGCAGCACAGTGGCCAAGATCATCCAGCGTTTTAAAAGAGCAGAGTCCACTCAGAACAGACCTCGCGTTGGTCGTCCAAAGAAGCTGAGTGCACGTGCTCAGCGTCACATCCAACTGCTGTCTTTGAAAGATAGGCGCAGGAGTGCTGTCAGCATTGCTGCAGAGATTGAAAAGGTGGGGGGTCAGCCTGTCAGTGCTCAGACCATACGCCGCACACTACATCAAATTGGTCTGCATGGCTGTCACCCCAGAAGGAAGCCTCTTCTGAAGTCTCTACACAAGAAAGCCCGCAAACAGTTTGCTGAAGACATGTCAACAAAGGACATGGATTACTGGAACCATGTCCTATGGTCTGATGAGACCAAGATTAATTTGTTTGGTTCAGACTGTCTCAAGCATGTGTGGCGGCAATCAGGTGAGGTGTACAAAGATAAGTGTGTCATGCCTACAGTCAAGCATGGTGGTGGGAATGCCATGGTCTGGGGCTGCATGAGTGCAGCAGGTGTTGGGGAGTTACATTTCATTGAGGGACACATGAACTCCAATATGTACTGTGAAATACTGAAGCAGAGCATGATCCCCTCCCTCCGGAAACTGGGTCGCAGGGCAGTGTTCCAGCATAATAATGACCCCAAACACGCCTCTAAGACGACCACTGCTTTATTGAAGAGGCTGAGGGTAAAGGTGATGGACTGACCAAGCATGTCTCCAGACCTAAACCCAATAGAACATCTTTGGGGCATCCTCAAGCGGAAGGTGGAGGAGCGCAAAGTCTCGAATATCCGCCAGCTCCGTGATGTCGTCATGGAGGAGTGGAAAAGCATTCCAGTGGCAACCTGTGAAGCTCTGGTAAACTCCATGCCCAGGAGAGTTAAGGCAGTTCTGGGAAATAATGGTGGCCACACAAAATATTGACACTTCAGGAACTTTCACTAAGGGGTGTACTCACTTTTGTTGCCGGTGGTTTAGACATTAATGGCTGTATATGGAGTTATTTTGAGGGAAGAATAAATTTACACTGTTAAATAAGCTGCACACAGACTACTTTTCATTGTGTCAAAGTGTCATTTTGTCAGTGTTGTCCCATGAAAAGATATACTTAAATATCTGCAGAAATGTGAGGGGTGTACTCACTTTTGTGATACACTGTATACATATACATATATATATATATATATATATACATATACAGGGGTTGGACAAAATAACTGAAACACCTGGTTTTAGACCACAATAATTTATTAGTATGGTGTAGGGCCTCCTTTTGCGGCCAATACAGCGTCAATTCGTCTTGGAAATGACATATACAAGTCCTGCACAGTGGTCAGAGGGATTTTAAGCCATTCTTCTTGCAGGATAGTGGCCAGGTCACTACGTGATGCTGGTGGAGGAAAACGTTTCCTGACTCGCTTCTCCAAAACACCCCAAAGTGGCTCAATAATATTTAGATCTGGTGACTGTGCAGGCCATGGGAGATGTTCAACTTTACTTTCATGTTCATCAAACCAATCTTTCACCAGTCTTGCTGTGTGTATTGGTGCATTGTCATCCTGATACACGGCACCGCCATTGGATGCACATGGTCCTCCAGAATGGTTCGGTAGTCCTTGGCAGTGACGCGCCCATCTAGCACGAGTATTGGGCCAAGGGAATGCCATGATA
This sequence comes from Trichomycterus rosablanca, assembly GCF_030014385.1. Taxonomy (NCBI): domain Eukaryota; kingdom Metazoa; phylum Chordata; class Actinopteri; order Siluriformes; family Trichomycteridae; genus Trichomycterus; species Trichomycterus rosablanca. The sequence continues at coordinate 86,947,054 of NC_085988.1, read as the reverse complement.
TGGCAGCCCAAACCATCACTGATCCACCCCCATGCTTCACTCTGGGCATGCAACAGTCTGGGTGGTACGCTTCTTTGGGGCTTCTCCACACCGTAACTCTCCCGGATGTGGGGAAAACAGTAAAGGTGGACTCATCAGAGAACAATACATGTTTCACATTGTCCACAGCCCAAGATTTGCGCTCCTTGCACCATTGAAACCGACGTTTGGCATCGGCACGAGTGACCAAAGGTTTGGCTATAGCAGCCCGGCCGTGTATATCGACCCTGTGGAGCTCCCGACGGACAGTTCTGGTGGAAACAGGAGAGTCGAGGTGCACATTTAATTCTGCCGTGATTTGGGCAGCCGTGGTTTTATGTTTTTTGGATACGATCCGGGTTAGCACCCGAACATCCCTTTCAGACAGCTTCCTCTTGCGTCCACAGTTAATCCTGTTGGATGTGGTTTGTCCTTCTTGGTGGTATGCTGACATTACCCTGGATACCGTGGCTCTTGATACATTACAAAGACTTGCTGTCTTGGTCACAGATGCGCCAGCAAGACGTGCACCAACTATTTGTCCTCTTTTGAACTCTGGTATGTCACCCATAATGTTGTGTGCATTGAAATATTTTGAGCAAAACTGTGCTCTTACCCTGCTAATTGAACCTTCACACTCTGCTCTTACTGGTGCAATGTGCAATTAATGAAGATTGGCCACCAGACTGGTCCAATTTAGCCATGAAACCTCCCACACTAAAATGACAGGTGTTTCAGTTATTTTGTCCAACCCCTGTATATATGTATATATATATTTCTGGTAGTTCCATTCAAAAACATGCCAGTAGTGCTCTAGTTTAATTAATTCACTTTAATTCTTTATCTGAGGAGAAGAGAAAATCTCATCAGAATAACTTCATCTCACTACAAATACTTACTAATTATTTCATTTATTACTGAATTGCTAAATCATTCTGAATTTCCTAAGTAGTATGGACTAAACAATTATGAACTATATTACTGTAAAAACTTTGGGTCTTTCTTTAGACCTGGTGAGCTCTCCACATAGGCAGCAATTTAGTTCATCACACACGCTCCTAATGCTACTACTGAGGTGCTTTATTGTTAAGTGATAATCTGACCGAATGACGAGGGAGCGTCTAGTGCGGCTTGACTTTTCTCTTACAAAAAACTGCAAACATGGTGGACGAATGCGGAGCAACCAACGGAGTTCTTTTCAAATATAAATAAATACGGTACGGGGGAGCAGGGCGGGGCACCAGGTTTACACACAGACCCAATTGTTTTAAAGTGGTGTTTTATTAAATTATCAATTAATTACTAAATCATCTCTTATTATAACATGAATCAGATTAAATAAACTACTGCAGAATAAAAAAGGTCCTTAATTATTTATTGAGTCATTATAACTAGCATGAATCACTAGTTGTGATTGAGTTACTGTAGTTTTAACTAGTTAGCTTATTCCCTCAACAGTAAACGGTTTCCACCTTCACGGCGGCTCAGTACACGGTTTCTGCATCATTTAGTGAAAACATCAGTAATTGTTGTGGCAGTCCAGCAAAAACAAAAGTGGTCTGTCAAAGGAACAAGATTAATGCATCTCTTACCAGCACACACCAGTCCCACATCACTGGAATGGGAGCAGGTGTGTTTGGTAGGTGATGTTTGACAGAGGTGAATCTGAGACTCGTTTCCTCTACACTGAAGCTCCTCTGTCCACACCTGATGTTCTCCTCTACCAAAAGCAGCAGCTCCCAGCACCTCCACAGGAAGTCCACAGCCCAGCTCTCGACACACAACCTCTGCATCCTGCTGGTCAAAGTCAGCATCACACACTGTGGTCCAGGTCTTCTCATGATGCACCTCAACTCTCCCGGAGCAACGAGAACCTCCACCAACCAGTCTGAGTTCTGAAATATTAATGAAAAGACTGATTTTAAGATCTAGACCAATCTATTAGGATCTATTTTAAAAAAAGAATAAGCTGAACATAATTAATTCAGGATAATTTATGAACATTTATCAGATAAAAAAGTGATTCATTCATTTATACATTTTAATACTAACATGACATCATTTTTTTTATTTGACTACTAGTTGTTCACCTAAGCAGATAACTCCAGCATCTTCATAATGTCCGCAGTTATTCACCCCCTATCCCCTGAACCTGCAGTTCTTCAGTGTAGATTCTGACCCATTGCAGCTCACATCATCCATCCAGATTGGTCCTGATCCTCGTTCAAAGTGAGCATCAGCCGGAGCATCTACAGCCTCTCCACAGTCCAGCTCTCTACACACCACTGCAGCATCTACCAGATCCCAGCCATCACCACACACTGTTCCCCACTGTCCATCATGAAGAACCTCCACTCTCCCAGCACAGCGACTTCCACCATCCACCAGCCTCACACTTCCTGTAGAGCAGAGGAAGAGGAAAAGATTTAGCACTGAAATGCAACATTTAATTTCACGATAGGACAAGTACTTCCACACTAAACATTTCCCTAGTTTAAGTAACAGCCCAAAAATACAAATCTGCTGTAACCCTGTTAGAACAGGAATAGGTGGAACACTTGGGTAAGGGTTAGGATGCTATAGAAGTTAGTTAGTGCAGGTTAAGTTTCAGCTTGAATGCTCAGTAAATGTGTGATGAAGGTCTTTAATCATATTTTGAAGACACTTAGGGAAGCTCGTTCTACCTCATGGGTGCTGGTACAGAAAAGAGTCTTAATGCCGGTCTTCTTCGAGTCCTGGGTGGAGGATCAAGTCGAGTGAGACTAGTGGCTCGGAGGTTGTGTGGTACAGAACAGGGTCTAATGAGTGTTTGAAGGTAGCTTGGGGTCCATTTTTGGCTTTGTAGGCGAGCATCAGTGTTTTAAAGAGAATGTGGGCAGCTACAGGAAGCCAGTAAAGAGAACTCAGCAGTGAGGTGATGATGCGGCAGCAGTGGGGTAATGTGGCAGCAGTGGGGTAATGTGGCAGCAGTGGGGTGATGTGGCAGCATTTGGATACGTTGAAAACCAGGTGGGCAGCTGCATTTTGAATGAACTGCAAGGGTTTAATAGTGAACATGGGAGCTCCTGCCAGGATGAAGTTATAGTCATCCAGCCGTGAGATGAGAAGTGACTGGACAAGAACCTGAGTGGCCTCCATAAAGAGAAATGGCCGAATCTTTTTGAT
>NC_085988.1:86781371-86938871 GCF_030014385.1 Trichomycterus rosablanca | reverse complement strand
GTCATGAAAACACACGTGAGAAGTGACGAGGGGTTTAACGATACCACGTCCAAAAATGCACGTCAACAAGTAGCGAGAGATCAAAGTTTGTGTGCTGATGTGCAGCATAAAAACAAAGAGGAAAAATAAATGAATCTGAGTGGATTTGGCAACACGAGCAGCATGGATTGTTCTATAGTGAGTTGGAGGTTAATAAATATTGTTTGCAATGCAGCGTGGGTGTTTTGTAGAGATCCATCAGGTCAGAAATACTGTAAAACTTGTGTGTGTGCTGATGTATTCTGATAGAAACTATATTACGCCCCTGTACCACCTTTTACACTCCTTTCCTGTGTTTCCTCTCACACCGTATCTTGCGTTCTCATTGGCTGTTCGACATAGCACTCATTGCCAGTCGGGCAACTCGGATCCAGATATCTAACATGCTAGAAATCTCTCTTCAGTCGCCGAGCACTCGGCGAGCCGCTCGGATCGAGTTGTTCTTCTGAAGAAAGTCAGACAGTTCTCTCTTCCTAGTGTTTTGATATATAATTATTCCTATATATAATTGTTATTTTTATAATGATACTTTCTTTATGTATATCTTTTAAATGTAAATCTAGCCTCAGGAATGATGTTATGCCGATAGTTAGAGCAACTATATAAGAATCTGAAGAACATTGTGTTGTATGTTAGGAATGTTACTGTTCACCTAAATAATGTCATCATGATTTCATGTTATAGAACTTTATTAGTTAGACCTGATGAATGTACAGTGAGGAAAATAAGTATTTGATACACTGCCGATTTTGCAAGTTTTCCCACCTACAAAGAATGGAGAGGCCTGTAATTTTTATCGTAGGGACACTTCAACTGTGAGAGACAGAATCTAAAAAAAAAAATCCAGATAATCACATTGTATGATTTTTAAATAATTAATTTGCATTTTATTGCATAAAATAAGTATTTGATACAATGGAAAAACAGAACTTAATATTTGGTACAGAAACCTTTACAGAGGTCAGACGTTTCCTGTAGTTCTTGACCAAGTTTGCACACACTGCAGCAGGGAAGTTGGCCCACTCCTCCATACAGATCTTCTCCAGATCTTTCAGGTTTCGGGGCTGTCGCTGGGCAACATTGAGTTTCAGCTTCCTCCAAAGATTTTCTATTGGGTTCAAGTCTAGAGACTGGCTAGGCCACTCCAGGACCTTGAAATGCTTCTTAGTTGCCCTGGCTGTGTGTTTCGGGTCATTGTCATGCTGGAAGACCCAGCCATGACCCATCTTCAATGCTCTTACTGAGGGAAGGAGGTTGTTGGCCAAAATCTCGCTATACATGACCCCATCCATCCTCCCTTCAATACGATGCAGTCGTCCTGTCCCCTTTGCAGAAAAGCACCCCCAAAGTATAATGTTTCCACCCCCATGCTTCACGGTTGGGACGGTTGTACTCATCCTCCTTCTTCCTCCAAACACAGTGAGTGGAGTTGATACCAAAAAGTTCTATTTTGGTCTCATCTGACCACATGACCTTCTCCCATGCCTCCTCTGGATCATCCAGATGGTCATTGGTGATCTTCAAACGGGCCTGGACATGTGCTGACGTGAGCAGGGGGACCTTGCGTGCCCTGCAGGATTTTAATTCATGGCGGCGTAGTGTGTTACTAATGGTAATCTTTGAGACTGTGGTCCCAGCTCTCTTCAGGTCATCAGGATCTTTATCAGGATCATCCTTACCCCACGAGGTGAGATCTTGCATGGAGCAGCAGACCGGGGAAGATTGACAGTCATCTTGTGTTTCTTCCATTTTCTAATAATTGCGCCAACAGTTGTTGCCTTCTCACCAAGCTGCTTGCTATTGTCCTGTAGCCCATCCCAGCCTTGTGCAGGTCTACAATTTTGTCCCTGGTGTCCTTAGACAGCTCTTTGGTCTTAACCATGGTGTTTTGCTGATTGGTTAAAGTGGCTTCAGGTGCCTATTGTTGGAGGCCTAGGTGTGAATTGAGGGGCAGGGCTAAGCTTAGTATAAAATTAAATCTCCAGCCATTGAATTAATCAGTGCTTGTAACTTTTATAGTGTTCATTTGTATTCCTGGGTAAGGTAAGATTATGGTTAAAGTGTATATTTTTTGCTGTAACTTGTTCTAGACTATCTTTGTAACTTTGATTATTAACATTGCTAGAATTGAAGTAGCATTTAAGTAGCATTTAACTATTGTTAAAAGATAGTCTGTTGATGCATTAATCTGTGTTTTGCTGATTGGTTAAAGTGGCTTCAGGCGCCTATTGGTGGAGGCCTAGGTGTGAATTGAGGGGCAAGCTTAGTATAAAATTAAATTGTCTGTAGCGGCTGGTCTTCTCTATCACTAGGTTTTTTTTTCCACTAATCTAAACTAACTTGACTTCCTGGCACTGACTGAGACGTGGATCACCACCGAGAACTCAGCAACACCAGCAGCCTTATCCTCTGCCTACACCTTCTCTCATACACCGAGAGGATCTGGTAGGGGTGGTGGTACAGGTTTGCTCCTGACCAAGAAATGGCAATTCACTACTGTGAATGTTTATCACCTTAACATTTCATCTTTTGAATTTCATTCTATTACTGTTACTTTTCCGATTACTCTTCATATAATTGTCATTTACAGACCACCTGGCGCACTGGGAGACTTCATAGGAGAGCTAGATGTTCTTCTGAGTTTCTTCCCTTCAGATGGAACTCCTCTGACTCTTCTTGGTGACTTTAATCTCCCTTCACTTCAGTCCTCCTGTCTTCTTCCTCTTCTTTCATCTTTCGACCTCCTCTTTAATCACAGCCCTCCGACATACAAAGGAGGCAATCTTCTGGACCTGGTCTTCAGCCGTCCAGCTTCTGTTCTGGACCTCACTGTCACCCCACTCCACCTCTCTGACCATCACTTTGTGTCCTTCTCTCTCTGTCTCCCAACTCTTCCTACCTCCAACCACACTTTCACCCTTACAACACGCCCCAATCTTCACTCTTTATCTCCCTCCCTGCTGATCTCCACCATCCTAACTTCACTACCTAACCCTGACATGCTTGCTACACTTCCCCTCAACTCTGCAACTAATACTCTACTCTCTTCTCTTTCAACATCCCTCGATCAGCTCTGTCCTCCTACCCTCAAACGAGGTAAACCTTCTCACCCTGCTCCTTGGCTTTCAGATGCACTGCGCAGCAACAGAAGAGAATTAAGGGCAGCTGAGAGAAAGTGGAGGAAATCTAAGCTTGGTGTTGATCTCCACTCCTACCACGATCTGCTGTCCAGGTTCTCATCTGATGTGACTGCTGCAAAAACATCTTTTTACAAAGCCAAGCTTGAACAATCTGCTGCTGTCCCACGTAAGCTTCATGCTATCTTTTCCTCTCTTCTGAACCCTCCTCCTCCTCCCCCATCTGCCTCTCTCACTGCTACTGACTTTGCAACATTCTTCCAGGACAAGATTGACAAAATCAATCAATCCTTCTCTCCGACTGACCCACTTTCAACTGACCCTCAACCCACCAACACACTCACCAGATTCACCCCACTCACCATGGATGAGGTTACACAGCTCCTCTCATCCAGCAATCCCACTACATGCACACTTGACCCTATACCATCCACCATCCTTAAAGACATCTCACAGGACCTAATACCCTTCATCACACCCATCATCAACAACTCCCTGACATCAGGTGTTGTCCCTACTGCTTTTAAGAAGGCTCAGGTCATTCCCCTTCTTAAGAAACCTACACTAGACACTACAGACATTAACAACTACAGACCTGTCTCACTCCTCTCTTTTCTATCCAAAATTCTTGAACGTGCTGTCTATAACCAACTATCTGCCTTTCTCACTCAGAATGATCTCCACGATCCGTACCAGTCTGGCTTCAAGGCAGCACATTCTACAGAAACAGCTCTTGTAGCTGTTACTGAGAAGCTTCATGCAGCCAAAGCAGCCAAACTGTCATCTGTCCTCATTCTTCTTGACCTTTCTGCCACCTTCGACACAGTGAATCACAGCATTCTCCTGACCACTCTCTCCAACCTTGGAGTAACAGGTTCAGCATGGCAATGGATGGCCTTCTTCCTGGAAGGGCGCTTCTACCAAGTGTCATGGAGGGGATCCATATCTCCCCCATGCACTCTCTCAACCGGTGTTTCTCAGGGCTCTGTACTTGGCCCACTTCTTTTCTCTATCTACACCAGCTCTCTGGGCAAGGTCATAGCCTCCCATGGCTTCTCCTACCACTCCTATGCAGATGACACTCAGCTCGTTCTGTCATTTCCTCCTTCAGACACGCAAGTCTCAGCTCGAATCTCAGCATGTCTGCAAGATATCTCACAATGGATGTCGGCTCATCATCTAAAACTTAATCCCAGCAAGACAGAGATGTTGCTCATTCCTGGAGATCAGTCTCCAACCCAGGACCTAGTCATTTCTCTGGATGACTCCCAGATCAGACCATCTGATAAGGTAAGAAGTCTTGGTGTTGTCCTTGATAACCAGCTGACATTCTCTCCTTATATAGCCAACATGACAAGAGCGTGCCGGTTCCTCCTGTACAACATCAGGAAGATTCGGCCATTTCTCTCCAGGGAAGCTACCCAGATTCTGGTGCAATCACTTGTAATCTCACGGTTGGACTACTGCAACTCCCCTCTGGCTAGAGCTCCCATGTCCACGATTAAACCCTTACAGCTCATTCAAAATGCAGCTGCACGTCTGGTTTTTAACCAACCCAAACACTGCCACATCACCCCACTGCTGCGTTCTCTTCACTGGCTTCCTGTAGCTGCACACATTCAGTTTAAAACATTGACGCTCGCCTACAAAGCCAAAAATGGACCAGCCCCAAGCTACCTTCGGGGTCTAATCAAACCCCGCTCTGTACCACGCAACCTCCGAGCCTCTAGTCTCGCTCGACTTGATCCTCCACCCAGGACTCGAGGAAGACAAGCATCAAGGCTAGCACCGAAGTGGTGGAATGAACTTCCTCTGTCTGTCCGAACATCTGAGTCTCTTGCTGTCTTTAAAAAACGATTAAAAACCCACCTTTTTACTAAACACTTAGGCTGACTTGTACTTATTTACTAACACTTTTTTCCAATCTTTTCCATTTCCAAAAAAAAAAAAAAAAAAAGGCACTTTGGTTCTAACAGGTTTTAGCAGAGTGATGTTCTTCGACTGTTGTTTACCTAAACTTGAGAAATAAAATGTTCACTATAGAAGCACTTCTGTAAGTCGCTCTGGATAAGAGTGTCTGCTAAATGCTGAAAATGTAAATGTAACCATGGTGAAGAGGTTGGAGTGTGATTGAGTGTGTGGACAGGTGTCTTTTATACAGGTAACAAGTTCAAACAGGTGCAATAAATACAGGTAATGAGTGCAGAATAGGAGGAGCTTCTTAAAGAAAAACTAACAGGTCTGTGAGAGCCAAAATTCTTGCTGGTTGGTAGGTGATCAAATACTTATTTCATGCAATAAAATGCAAATTAATTATTTAAAAATCATACAATGTGATTATCTGGATTTTTTTTTAGATTCTGTCTCTCACAGTTGAAGTGTTCCTACGATAAAAATTACAGGCCTCTCCATTCTTTGTAGGTGGGAAAACTTGCAAAATTGGCAGTGTATCAAATACTTATTTTCCCCACTGTATATATTGATATTTAGATTTAGTTATTTTTTTTTTAAATTGTAAATCGGCTTATATTAGGCATTAACCTTTTAATCTCTAAGTCTCCTTTATGAGCCGTTATAGAATAATCATGTTAAAGTCTGTTAAATAGAGGTGGGACAGCCCAGTGGTGTAACTAGGAGCTCATGGGCCCCAGTGCAAAAAAACATTTGGGCCCCTTCAACAAACTTCATATATACTGTATATATACAGGGGTTGGACAAAATAACTGAAACACCTGTCATTTTAGTGTGGGAGGTTTCATGGCTAAATTGGACCAGTCTGGTGGCCAATCTTCATTAATTGCACATTGCACCAGTAAGAGCAGAGTGTGAAGGTTCAATTAGCAGGGTAAGAGCACAGTTTTGCTCAAAATATTGCAATGCACACAACATTATGGGTGACATACCAGAGTTCAAAAGAGGACAAATTGTTGGTGCACGTCTTGCTGGCGCATCTGTGACCAAGACAGCAAGTCTTTGTGATGTATCAAGAGACACGGTATCCAGGGTAATGTCAGCATATTACCAAGAAGGACAGACCACATCCAACAGGATTAACTGTGGACGCAAGAGGAAGCTGTCCGAAAGGGATGTTCGGGTGCTAACCCGGATTGTATCCAAAAAACATAAAACCATGGCTGCCCAAATCACGGCAGAATTAAATGTGCACCTCGACTCTCCTGTTTCCACCAGAACTGTCCGTCGGGAGCTCCACAGGGTCAATATACACGGCCGGGCTGCTATAGCCAAACCTTTGGTCACTCGTGCCGATGCCAAACGTCGGTTTCAATGGTGCAAGGAGCGCAAATCTTGGGCTGTGGACAATGTGAAACATGTATTGTTCTCTGATGAGTCCACCTTTACTGTTTTCCCCACATCCGGGAGAGTTACGGTGTGGAGAAGCCCCAAAGAAGCGTACCACCCAGACTGTTGCATGCCCAGAGTGAAGCATGGGGGTGGATCAGTGATGGTTTGGGCTGCCATATCATGGCATTCCCTTGGCCCAATACTTGTGCTAGATGGGCGCGTCACTGCCAAGGAATACCGAACCATTCTGGAGGACCATGTGCATCCAATGGTTCAAACATTGTAACCTGAAGGCGGTGCCTTGTATCAGGATGACAATGCACCAATACACACAGCAAGACTGGTGAAAGATTGGTTTGATGAACATGAAAGTGAAGTTGAACATCTCCCATGGCCTGCACAGTCACCAGATCTAAATATTATTGAGCCACTTTGGGGTGTTTTGGAGAAGCGAGTCAGGAAACGTTTTCCTCCACCAGCATCACGTAGTGACCTGGCCACTATCCTGCAAGAAGAATGGCTTAAAATCCCTCTGACCACTGTGCAGGACTTGTATATGTCATTTCCAAGACGAATTGACGCTGTATTGGCCGCAAAAGGAGGCCCTACACCATACTAATAAATTATTGTGGTCTAAAACCAGGTGTTTCAGTTATTTTGTCCAACCCCTGTATATGCTGCATGCTGATCAGAATGAATTAAAGATAGGTGAAATTAAAGTGAGGTGAGTGGTAGAGTTCATGTCGTGGAGCCCCCCTGTCGTGGAGCCCCCCACGAACAGAGCCCCTTTTACTGTTCGTGTTTCATCAGAGTTTAAAGGTTTTCCAGTTACACCATTATCAGCGCTCTTAGTAAACTGGTCATGTTTAGTGCACTGATTGCATCTAGCTAAACCGCACAGTGGGATTTGGATTCAGTTGTGCACAGAGGACAACGGTGGAAAGAGTGAGCAACTTCAAGTTCCTCGGCGTCCACCTAGCTGAGGATCTCACCTGGTCACTCAACACATCACATGTCATCAAAAAGGCACAACAACGTCTCCACTTTCTTCGAAGGCTGAGGAGAGTCAACCTGCCACAGCAGCTTCTCTGTAAATTCTACAGATCCACTGTGGACAGCATCCTGACGAACTGCATCACGGTCTGGTACGACAGTGCCACAGCTGCTGAACACAAGGCTCTTCAAAGGGTGGTGAAAACTGCCCAGCACATCACTGTAACCGCACTCCCACCCATACTGGACATCTACAATAAAAGATGTCTGAGGAAAGCCAGGAACATTTCCTCTGACCCCACACACCCCAGCCACTTCCTGTTCCAGCCACTGCCATCTGGGAGGAGGTACCGGACCATTCGAGCCAGAACCACCAGACTTAAGAACATTTTCTACCCACAAGCGGTTAAACTGGTCACTCCTACAACATCTACCAGGACATAACTTACCTTTCTGACTGTCACTACCCAACCCTGCACAATAACTCATAAGATTGTACTTTCATTGCACTCACACTTTACTGGACTTCGTTTACATCAACCTAGCTGCTAAATCCACTACCTCAAATCTGTCCATGCACCTTGTCTATGCGCCTTGTATTGTCATTGCACCTTGTCTAAGCACCTTATGTTTGGAAATTTTTTGGTAACCTCCCCCATCCCCTCCCCCCATTGTCTTTGCACTATTGTCTTTTGTTGTCTGCACTTGAGATGTAGCCTGACAGTGTTTCGCTATACTGTACAACCCTTTATTGTATAATGACAATAAAGTTGAATTGAATTGAATTTGAGAGTTTAATATTGGCCAAGGAAAAGTTTTTTAATCTGCAATCTAATTCAGCAGCTCATACAGAATCCAACCTGTTTACAGAATCACACACCGTGAGTCTTGTATTGTAGTCTCTGTGCTCAGTGTTCCAACAAAGGAGACGAAATATGAGGGAGCTTTCACTCAAAAACAGCTCAGACCCCCTGCATAGCATCTATAACCGAGCCTTGAGGAGAATTGCAGGTACAAACCAACATCTCCTGCTGTGACCCTCTTGAAGGTTTAACACACAAGGTGACATCATTACTGGCTCTAAAAACCAACCTTCAAGGTAGTCTCATTTTCAGATGCTTAAAGTGGAGAGCCGGGTTCTGATGTTTTATTGGTCACTACATTCTATTATCAATCAATAACCTACACTTCAATTAGGCTTCAAACTTTCCTGGTTTCACCACCATTCGATTCACTTTTAATACAACCCCAATTCCAAAGAAGTTGGGACGTTGTGTAAAACATAAATAAAAACAGAATACGATGATTTTCAAATTCTTTTCAACCCATATTCAATTGAATACACTACAAAGACAAGATATTTAATGTTCAAACTGACTTTATTGTGTTTTGCAAATATTCACTCATTTTGAATTTGATGCCTGCAACACGTTCCAAAGAAGTGTGTTACATCACCTTTCCTTTTAACAACACCCAATAAGCATTTGGGAACTGAGGACACTAATTTTTGAAGCTTTGTAGGTGGAATTCTTTCCCATTCTTGCTTGATGTACAACTTCAGTTGCTCAACAGTCCGGGGTCTCCGTCGTCGTATTTTGCGCTTCATAATGCGCCACACATTTTAATGGAAGACAGGTCTGGACTGCAGGCAGGCCGGTCTAGTATCCGCACTCTTTTACTACGAAGCCACGCTGTTGTAACACGTGCAGAAGGTGGCTTGGCATCGTCTGGCTGAAATAAGCAGGGACGTCCCTGAAAAAGACGTTGCTTGGATGGCAGCATATGTTGCTCCCAAACCTGTATGTACCTTTTAGCATTAATGGTGCCTTCACAGATGTGCAAGTTACCCATGGGGTACTAACACACCCCCATACCATCAGAGATGCTGGCTTTTGAACTTTGCGCTGATAACAATCCGGACAGTCCTTTTCCTCTTTGGCCCGGAAGACACGACGTCCATGATTTCCAAAAACAATTTGAAACGTGGACTCGTCAGACCACAGGACACTTTTCCACTTTGCGTCGGTCCATCTCAGATGAGCTCGGGCCCAGAGAAGCCGGCAGCGTTTCTGGGTGTTGTTGAGTTATGGCTTTCGCTTTGCATGGTAGAGTTTTAACTTGCACTTGTAGATGGAGCGACGAACTGTGTTGACTGACGATGGTTTTCTGAAGTGTTCCTGAGCCCATGTGGTAATATCCGTTACAGAATGATGTTGGTTTTTAATGCAGTGCCACCTGAGGGATCGAAGGTCACGGGCATTCAATGTTGGTTTTCGGCCTTGCCGCTTACTTGCACAGATTTCTCCCGATTCTCTGAATCTTTTGATGATATTATGGACTGTAGATGATGAAATCCCTAAATTCCTTGCAATTGCACGTTGAGAAACGTTGTTCTTAAACTGTTGGACTATTTGCTCACGCAGTTGTTCACAAAGTGGTAAACCTTGCTTGTGAATGACTGAACCTTTCGGGGATGCTCCCTTTATTACGGTGGCCGAGAAGTGCAAAACAAATTTACATTTCAGAAAACAAAATTACAAAAACACAAAAACAACATTTACAACGAAAGCAAAAACAAATTTACAAGTGCTTGGGTACCCAGTGTTTGTAAATTTGTTTTGGCATATGTAAAAGTGTTTCAGCACTTGTAAATTTATTTTCGGCATATGTAATTTTGTTTTCTAAAATGTTAATTTGTTTTGCACTTCTCGGCCGCACATTTCTGACGGAAAAGGTAGGGACAATAAACCGGAAGTGCGTGTTGCTTACCTGCTGTCAATCAAACTGTTTCTCAGCGGTAAAGTGAACGGAGTTTGTGATGGTGACGATAAACAAGGTTTTGTCTAGTTTGTGGAAATCATTTATTTATCCAGTTGACCCGCTATTGTTTTTCTTGTAGAAAGGTATTAGATTGTTTGTGCAGATGTTTAGACGTGGGATTGGGCATCTCTATCTACCGTCCGCTCTTCTAAACATCTAAGGAATTCCCACAAGAACAACAAAAGCGATATAATGAAAGTAATTAACACAAAATGGACAAAACATTGTTTATTAGGGACGGAACATTTGATACCGAGGCTCTGAAGCTTGTTTCACTTTTGTAACACTGGACTCAGTGTATCGGAGTTTATATTAAAGCAGCATGTGCGGGACTGATGAAGCTTTGGCGCTGTGTTTTATCTCACTCACTATATAAGAGACAATCAAACCAGGGTTACCAACCATCCCGTAAAATACAGAATAATTCTCGTTCAGTATTGAACTGATACGCGCTTTGTTCCGTATTTTTATCAATGGGATACAGTGTGATGTGTATAAAACAGAAGGAAACTGCTGCTACTGTGGGAATTATATTAAGTAGTATTCGCTTTTATTCTTAGTAACGCGGTGTGTGTGTGCTGGTTATAGCAGCATAACCTGTTTAATACACCGCTGTATGAGTAGCGCAGTGGGCAGAGTGCAGATGAAGCATCATTTAAGCTTTTGAAGCTTTTTTCCTGATTGTGCTGAAAATACCTGTGGGGGGGGGGGGGGGGGTGTGTGGCACCTTACACAGTCATGAGAACAAAGGTTTTATTTATGGTGTTTAACATTTATTATTTTCATTCAGCAGTTCCCTCTGTTTTTTACACATCACACTGTCTCCCATTGATAAAAATACGGAACAAAGCGCGTATCAGTTCAATACTGAACGCGGTGTTTAGTCTCCAAATAAAGAAGGATTGTGTATGTTACGGGATGGTTGGTAACCCTGGTTTGATTGTCTCTTATATAGTGAGTGAGATAAAACACAGCACCAAAGCTTTAAATCAGTCCCGCACATGCTGCTTTAATATAAGCTCCGATACACTGAGTCCAGTGTTACAAAAGTGAAACAAGCTTCAGAGCCTCGGTATCAAATGTTCCGTCCCTAATAAACAATGTTTTGTCCATTTTGTGTTAATTACTTTCATTATTTCACTTTTGTTGTTCTTGTGGTTAGTCCTTAGATGTTTAGAAGAGCGGACGGTAGATAGAGATGCACACACCACGTCTAAACATCTGCACAAACTATCTAATACCTTTCTACAAGAAAAACAATAGCGGGTCAACTGGATAAATAAATGATTTCCACAAACTAGACAAAACCTTGTTTATCGTCACCATCACAAACTCCGTTCACTTTACCGCTGAGAAACAGTTTGATTGACAGCAGGTAAGCAACACGCACTTCCGGTGTTATTGTACCTACCTTTTCCGTCAGAAATGTGCGGCCGAGAAGTGCAAAACAAATTAACATTTTAGAAAACAAAATTACATATGCCAAAACAAATTTACAAACACTGGGTACCCAAACCCTTGTAAATTTGTTTTTGCTTTCGTTGTAAATGTTTTTGTGTTTTTGTAATTTTGTTTTCTGAAATGTAAATTTGTTTAGCACTTCTCGGCCACCGTACTTTATACCCAATCATGACATTTCCCTGTTTCCACTTAACCTGTTCACCTGTGGAATGTTCCAAACAGGTGTTTTTTGAGCATTCCTCAACTTCCCAGTTTTTTGTTGCCCCTGTCCCAACTTCTTTGGAACGTGTTGCAGGCATCAAATTTAAAATGAGTGAATATTTGCAAAAAAACAATAAAGTTTATCCGTTTGAACATTAAATATTTTGTCTTTGTAGTCTATTCAATTAAATATGGGTTGAAAAGGATTTGCAAATCATCATATTCTGTTTTTATTTATGTTTTACACAACGTCCCAACTTCATTGGAATTGGGGTTGTAGAAACATCTAGAGATAAACACACGATTCTGAATGTAACGCTGTGAGTTTGATTCCCAGGTGAGAGAAAATAAAATATAAAGAACATAACACCATCAGAAAATGACTAAATCCTAAATGTGGTTTTCATGGTGCTCCATAATTCATTTTTAACAATTAATTAATTAATTGATCAGTTAATTATTAAATAAATTCCCTTATTCTGAAGAGATATAAGAAAATCTTGTCAGCGTAACATCATTCTGTTACAGTATTTATCCTTTAATAGAGAATAATAAGAAATAATCCATAATTCCTTTTTGTTACTAGATCAAAACTTGAAATGTCACAGCAACAGAATTTAAATACAGTCCGACTGTACTAGCGATGATTATTTAGGTAAAATAGAATAGATTGAATTATTACCATTGAAGAACAACATGAAAGGAGATAACAAAGCATGTAGAGAACCAGATGGACTACAGTCAGTAATTGTAGAACTACAAAGTGCTTCTATATGGTAAGTGGAGCTGATAAAATGGACAGTGAGTGTAGAAACAGGGAGCTGGTTTTAATGTTATGGCTGATCAGTGTATGGCAAAACTGTGTTACACATATAGAAGCATATACGTATATTTCTATGAGCCACACATATGTCTATATATGAAATTGTCTTCATAGTTTGCTCAAATACAGGTGTATATGTAATATATGTTATATATGTATTACATTGTGTATGGGTATATATTACCATGGGCTTAGAGCAGTGGTGGGCAAACTACGGCCCACGGGACACATACAGCCCGTTAGGCTGTTTAATCCGGCCCACTGAGTATTTACAAAACTGTCCTAAAACCGCATTAATTTAATCTTTTTCTTACACTAAACTTGCGTTTTAATTGATTCCACTAGATGGCGTACGCCAGGCGGTTAGGGTTGCACCTATAAAAAATATAACGTGTCTCACCGTCATAGGAACATTGATTTGGCTGTTTAACATTTATTATTTTTATTCTTTATAATAATAAACCAGAACCATGTTTTAGGCAAAACAACATCCATAAAGAACATTATGTAATCATGTAACAACAGTGCAACAACATTTTTACCTAATCCATATAGCGTCGGCCCTGCCTGAGTTACTTTAGTTTGGTCCTAAGCCGGATTCGAACCTAGGGCAGAAAAACATGAGCGACGCGCTCTGCCCACTGCACTACCCAAACAGCGGTGTATTCTGCTAATAGAAAGTTCTCCGTTCAGCTGTATCAGTTGGGAAAGCAGAGGAGTCCATGTCTTGGGTGATATCTTTGATGAAAATGGATTAAGATCCTTTCAGGATATTAAAGAACAATTTGACTTGCCTAATAACTCTTTCTATAAGTACTTGCAACTTAAATCAGCACTTCGGGCCTATGGAGCACCCTTAAGCTCTAAACTGCGGTTACACCCAATGCTTGAAGTAGTGAACCCTAATAAGAGGTCGTGTTTAGTTTCTAACACTTACACCTTCCTACCCCTTGGTAGTCCGGCCTATTTTTGTGCATTTTCCGCCTGAAAGACATACCTAGTTTCTAAGGCTTCTCATTCAGAAAGTTTATAAGATAACACAAAAATTATACTTCAGTGTTATAGAAAACCCTTTAAAGTATCAGAAAAACACAGCCAAATGCCATGATGTTATGTTACAATGATCAAATGATGACAAAAACCCCCCAAAATGTAGGCGCTTTTTACATTTTTTTTTTATCCAAAGTTTCAGTGAGTATAAGTAGGACTGCAGGTCTGCAGACCATCTACACAACACTATAGAGTAGTAGCCAAAGGGGTTTTCTGTGACCAGCCCAAATCTTAGACCTCTAACTTGTTCTGATTTCGAGTTATTGCATCTGGAGTGGCATCACACTTTACTGCTCTCCAAAGCTTTCCAAAGCTTTCTAACTCAGAATAAACAGATTATACTGCAGATAAAATGTGTAAAATGCATTATTTATACTTTATAAAGTCATTATTTATAACATTTGAGTGTTTTTTGGAGTGATGAACTCTCACAGGCAGCCAGCGCGCCCTCCCTTCCCCCCCGCGCGCGCACACACACAAAAACCGCTACTTTTGTAACATGATACAGGCAGCCGGTTGAACTGTTCACGACCTGAGTCGTTTAAATTGAATCACACTGTATTATCAGCACTAAGAGGAGAGAATGAATCACTTACTTGACTCAGAAGCCCACGTTCAAGTGTGCGTAATGTGTATCCATGGTGACGGCTGGTGAAATACAGCTGTTTAGACTAATCCGAGAGGCTAAATGCAAAAAGCGGGGCGGGATATAAGCTGGTCCTCCAATCAAAAGCAAAATATGCTAATATTTTTGCATTTCTCCAATGAAAAGCAAGTATTTAGTGGGGTGATGGATACTGTCTGTACATTGGCTGTAAAGGTATTACGCAACCAAACAGCCAAACTCTGAGCACTATCAGTTAGATGGAGGGTTTCTGAGTACTGTGAGCGCTTTCTCATTATAATACGAGCTGATATTCACGTGTTATTGACTTCCAAAGTTCTAAAAACATGCTTGCAACAATCCAAAAATGGCTGCCGGTGTTTGTAAACATTTACAAAAAGTGGATTTTATCTGGAATGGAAGGACTAATGAACATAAATTTGGACTCAGATTGAAGATAAAAGATCCAGGTATGTGCTGGTTTAGCTCTCATGCTTTTGTTTGATATACATTTGTCGCGGTGGTGTTGTTTACCGAGTGCTTTGATGCATTGCATTGATGGCAGAGCTTTATCAGATGTAAAACTTTTCTGTAATATTTTGGATGCTGATGTATTTGAAGTAAAACAAACAGCAGAAATGTGATTGTGAAGTTGTACTGGCTTGTTTGGTATAAATGCTGTCGGTATTAATGCAAGTACCGCTGTACAATATTACAAAATATAAACGCTGTACTTCTGGCAGAAATTTATCAGACCTACAATTCTTTTGTGTTTTTAAAAGAACTTATAAACAAAATAAGCTCAATGTTTACGTTGCTAAAAACTAGAGATTTTAAGCTATCAGAAGGTTCCTTGTTTACCAACAATGATATTTTGACGGTGTAACAGTATACAGAGAAACACAAACATAAAAATTCAATGCCCATCGACGGGCTAAAGACCACCAAGGGGTTTTAAGGCCTCGTGCTCCCCGTTGGGGGTGAGCCTGGCCTGGTCCAAAGATAATACAATGGAAGATCCGGAGTTTTTTGCAGATAGTGCATGGGAAACCATCTACTTATCTTCAAGAAACCCAGATCACCAAATAATACAATGGAAATTCCTGCATAGATTTTATTTTACACCAGTGAGAAGATTTCATATGCGTCTCATTCAATCACCAATTTGTGATCTGTGTTCTACAGGGGAGCTAGGTACATTTCTTCATTACTTTTGGTTCTGTCCTAAGGTCCTCAGTTTCTGGTGCCAAGTTGCCACCGATCTCTCAGCCTTACTAGACAATTATGTTCCATGCTCGGTATCTATTTTTCTTCTAAATGATTTTTCATCTCTTAATCTCTCAGTCCAGCAGAAGCGAATGGTGCTCTGTACTTTAACATCTGCAAAAAAAACTATTAGCCAACAGGTGGAAGCCTCCTCATGTTGTTTCAAGACGGCAATGGATCTTGTCTACACTGGACATTATTTCCTTGGAACTCTCGGTGGCCTGTATGCATGGAGCACACTCAAGAACCATTAATGCCTGGAAAAAGGCGCTCCAATCAATGGAGTGCATACCGTTAGAGCTGTTTTTCTTTTTATATGCCATATTTGTTTGTATATTGCTTACCTTGTTTTATGGAGCTAGTGTTTGTATTTATATGCCCTGCTATGTGCTGTCTTCATTTTATGTTTTTTACTATACTCATTTTCATTTTATTAATTTGATATTTTGGCCAACACACCCCGGGGGCTGTTTTGATTGTGTTCCTAATTGTATGTATGTCAATATGTACATTTTGAAAACAATAAAACAATTGTTCACAAAAAAAAACCCAGTGGTGTATTAAACAGATATAACCTGCGCACACACGGCGTTACTGAGACTAAAAGTAAACACTACTTAGAATAATAACCAAACGCTTTCCTTCTGTTTCATACACATCACCCTGTCTCTGTCTCATCTGCTGCATTTCTCTCCCATTGATAAAAAATACGGAACAAAGCGTGTCCAGTATCAGTTCAATACAGAACGCAGCGTTTAGTTTCCAAATAAGGAAGGATTCCGTATTTTACAGGACGGTTGGCAACCCTATTATCACCCCAGCATGATCAAACCACTTGACAGGTTGAAAATGTTACACATAAACCATTAACTTATGTTGAAAGTGCTGCTTTAAAGGCTGAATTGGTTTTGTTCAGACGGCGATACACCAAGTAGAAACAAAGATAAAAATAATAAAAAATGCATTAAAAAAATCACACTCACGCATGTGTAAATGTGCACATAATAGGATGAGTCTGGTGTTTCATTTATATTCAAAAATTCATCTTTTAATCACGAAAATAAAGGTTTACATGTGAATTTATATTAGTTCCAAACCCCCACCCCCGCACCCACCCGGCCCGTCTGTCAATTTTTAAAACCCAGTGTGGCCCTTGAGCCGAAAAGTTTGCCCACCCCTGGCTTAGAGGCAGCTGTGCAAGAAAGAAGCTTCTGTTCTAAAATCAGCACCTGAATCTGGAGTCTGTGTTTGATTACATGATTACATTCAGGAGCAGCTCCGCTCATGTTAATGTGAAGAACCTTGATTTATTCATAGTGATGTATCGCTCTGTTGTTAGCTGGTGGCATTAAGGCTGAACCTTAAGAGAAACTACTATAGAAGAACTATTATAGTAGCCTACAGTGTTCAGTTTTCAGTATTAATAAATATATAGGCTATAGTGGTTGATGTTTTTGGGTCACAGTATTTGGTAAATATGGTGCTACTGACTATTAGAAAACAAAAATAAAAGAGGTGGTGGCTCAGTGATACACTGGTAATTGGAGGGTCGCTGGTTCAGTCCCCACCACTGCCAGGTTGTCATTGTTGGGCCCTTAAGCAGAGTCTTAAAGTAGTTCAGCAGTGAGCCATTTTAAGAGTCTCATCATTGTATAATCATTACGTTTCACCTAACTGACGATCACCTGTGGTCACCTGATGCATGTTAATTCGCTCCAGGTGGAAGTTCTTCTATACATCACGGTTTTGCCCTTTCAAACGTGCCAGCTCCTATGTTGGCAAACCTGCTATCGATACCCAGCACGGCGACGCAGAGAGAGAAAGCACAACACAGATCAGCAAACTGTATTCTTAATAATCAAATCATTTTTATTTTTCAAAATATATCAAAATAAACTACTGCAGCTATAAAAATAATACGACAAAACATTACAGTATCAAAACTAGCTTAAAATGTCAGTTATTATCTTCATTGTGAGACTTAAAATGAATGAATACTTATATTATATATAAAAAGATTGCATAAAAATGCAGTTAGCTTAAGCAGGTTAGCATTATAAAATTGTTATAAAAATTTTAATAGCAATAAATCATTCACTATTAATGCAAAAACATCAAAACATTACATAAAATATAGAATTTAAATTGTACTTATTATTATAAGCTGTTAGAAAATCACTTCCTGAGGTTAGAGAGGTTATGATGTCATTTCCTGAACAAAGACTGGGTGGCGTCTCTGGGTCACATGGTCTGGGTCTTTCTGAGGCTCCTCCTCCACGTCATCATAATCTGTAAAATGAGTAAATTGAGGTGTTTAAAATCAGGAGGAGGCTGAAATGTTCCTCATAGATGATCAATAATGGAAGCAAACTTTCACTCTGCTGCCTGTTCACTTTATTTACAACATTTACTCCATCCTCCTTAATCATGCACATTTCACACACAGCCATGGAGCTAAACCAACCCACCTTCTGCACCTCCTACTTCCTGTTCAGCACCCATCACATCATCATAGTCCTCTGATTCCTCTATTAGAGCAACATGAGAAGAGAAATGATGATGGCATTAAGAAACTCAACGAATTCTTACTGCATTGATGCTTCAGTTTCAAATTCATTTCCTAACAGACCTGTTATCAAGTTTGGCTTTGTTTCCATGGTAACAGCATTATCATCATGGTCCTCTGGTGGTGTTTCTTCTGCCCAAATGTAGAGATCAATACCATGAAATCAGTCATGATGTGGTTCAGAACTCTTTTCATGCTTGAAGTTACAATATTGTCCTACCTGTCATGATCTGGGACTTCTGATCAGCTGTAATGGCGTCATCATAATTCTCAGCTTTGTCCTCTACACCAAAACACCCAGATTTCAACTTTACTCAGGTACCAGTTCTTAAAGTTACAGGGGGCCAGTAAAGCTCCACAAATGCTCTACAGAAATCTCTCCAATCACAGTGGATTTAATGATTCCATTTTCACCACATGAATTCTGATCTTATAAAGTGTAGTGAATGTAAAAATCCTCTTTCTAGATCTTTATAAATATAAACACACTACAGCAGAACCAGTGTACAAAGTTCTTTACAGTATGGAGGATTCATTTCTACAGCTTTCTAAAAGAAATCACTAAACAGAAACTCACCGGCTACGTTATCAGGGATCAGTCCAGCAGTCATCACATCATCATAGTCCTCTGGTGTGTCCACTCTCCTCCTATCACCTAAATCACATAACAGAGGATCAGATTTTGAAAGACTCATCCCATCTACTGCACTGATTTTTAAGTTAATTGTTTTTAGTTGGAAGGTTAGAAAACCTTCAGTTAAAAACAGTTAAATATTTTCTTTTGTACCAGTTACAATAAATAAAGTTTTTGTATCAATTAAATTGTAATAAAGTCTCTTGAAGTGGTTTTACCAGAATGTATTTTAATGCTTTTATAATTAATTTTATTTCACCACAATTTAACTTAGCAAGGTTTTGTTTTTTCTACCAGTAAATCAGAGCTGTTTAAGGTTTTTATTGAGATTTTAATTGTTTATAATTGATGAATCTACTTCAGGTAATTACTATTATTTACTTGTTTAAATACTTGATTATTTTGGGGATTGTATTGGAATATGAGACTTTATTGTCTGTCACCTCATCTTAACCCACTTGCTTGTTTTTCTGCTCACT
Organism: Trichomycterus rosablanca; assembly: GCF_030014385.1. Classification (NCBI taxonomy): domain Eukaryota; kingdom Metazoa; phylum Chordata; class Actinopteri; order Siluriformes; family Trichomycteridae; genus Trichomycterus; species Trichomycterus rosablanca. The sequence continues at coordinate 86,919,495 of NC_085988.1, read as the reverse complement.
TGAGAGATGAGGGTCACCTTGACCCGCTTAAGAAACTTGCTTTTCACATATTGACGCAGATGTTACTAAATACATCTTCACATGTTTTAGCAGTCGAGTCTGGTCTGGACAGGCCGCCATTTACACTTGCTTTTGTGCATCTTGGTGAACTTAAGGTTCTGGGAAAACCACAGGATGTTATCAACAATTCCCAGAATAACGGTCTGGGAACAGAGCCATTATTGCTGGGTGGATAAAAGACACTTAGGTTCTACATTCCTACAATCATCTACATTAACTAATTTAAATAATATAATCATATTTAATATTAAAAATAAAGGTTATTACCAAGTATGTTTTCAGGAATCGATCCAGCAGTGATGGCATCATCATATTCCTCTGCTGTTTTTACATTCGCTGTATCACCTAAATCATATAAATTCAGAACATTTGTACAAACAGATCAATCATCTTTATTTAATCATTAATATTAAAATAATAAATTGTGATAATTTAACAAAGGTACAAACTTATCAGGTCATTAGTTGTGACAGCATCATCATAATACTCTGCTTTATCTCCAAACCCAGATTTTTCTACATGAATAAAGTTTAAAATTATTGTCATTGACACTTTTCCTCATTCCAGAACAACAGAAACAACAAACTAGATTTACTATTGAAGAGAATTTTATACTGAAGGAAAAATCTGTGAACTAACAAACCAAAGAGACCAAAATGAAGGTGTCAGGATTAAAACTCTGGATTTATAATCAACATTTTCTTCATTCTTTTAATGTTTCTTTGTGGAACAGAGTTGAACAAATCCACCCTCCAGATCTTTTACCTGAGAGAAGCTCCTCATCCACATCTTCATACCCAGAATGCTCTGATTTAGAGAGGAGACTTCCTGTTGAGAAGAGAAGAACAGTCATGAGACGAGTTCAGAACAGCAGATCAACAACGAGCCACCACAACTTTGTTCCATTTCCCTGAAAGGTTTTATACTGTGCAGGATCTCAGCAGGAACACTCAGCACACAGTAGTAATACCGTGGTACCAACTGTATATTTCTTTAAATAATTTGCTGTAAATGTATTTATTATTAATGTCAGGGTACCAAATCCTTTACATATAACTCTGTATAAATGTCACCTCTTTTACTGGAACGTCTGGTTCTTCTGGTGGAGTATCTGTGGTTGATCTCTTCATAAACTGCCTCTGACAGAGTCTTACGCTTCATCTTATAGAGACCTGATAATGGAGAAGAAGAAACACAGTAGCAGCAGAGGATCCAGGATTAAGCCTTGTGGAACTCCACACGTCCCAGTCCAACATTGTCTTCATGACTATGTTAGTAAGATCTGAACCAGTGTAGGACTGAGACAGGGAGGTAAATGTTCAGTACCGGAAGCAGGATTAAATCTCTGAATGTTCCTACCTCTTCTGAGTCCTCTGTTTTGGAAAAACATCACCACCAGAAGCACTAAGGCCAGGAAGAGCAGCGTTCCCAGCAGTATCAGGGCCAGTGGAGGGGTGGATAGAGCAGCTGCTGATGGAGGTTCTGGATTGGCTGTTCTTTTCATTGTTTGTTGCACTGCAATTTAATTATAAAGAATATTTTTGTAGATCATAAGTTTATTTATTAACGTGTGTATAGATGATAGAAAGTAAAATGTTTTACCTGCTTCGGTGATGATGGTGGTTGTTGTGGGTGTAGTAGTAGAGGATGCTGATATCTCTACATTAACAGAAATTTAACAAACTTTTAATATTTAGTAATAAAAGAGATAAAACTGAAATTGGATTTTATTCCTAAAAGTAATCCCACCCCTCTGACCTGCACATGTGACTCCAGCATCCTGTTTGTGGGTGCAGTCTGTCTGGTACTTCAGGGAATGGTGACAGTTCCACAGGTGAATCTCGTCTCCTCTACACTTCACTCTGTTCAGCCAGATTGTTCCTTCACCAGCACCAAAGGTAGCGTTCCTATCAGCACTCAGTGCTCCACCACAGCCCAGCTGCCTGCAGACCACCTGAGCATCTCTGATGTCCCACTGATCATCACAAACACTTCCCCATGTAGCATCATAATAAACCTCCAGCCTTCCAGAGCAGCTTCCCTTTCCTCCAATCAGCCTGAGAGGCAGGTGATCTACACCACACATATCACACATCACACATGAGGAATCACAACAACACTAACAGACATCACACATGAGGAATCACATCAACACTAACACACATCACACATGAGGAATCACATCAACACTAACACACATCACACATGAGGAATCACAACAACACTAACACACATCACACATGAGGAATCACATCAACACTAACACACATCACACATGAGGAATCACAACAACACTAACACACATCACACATGAGGAAACACATCAACACTAACACACATCACACATGAGGAATCACAACAACACTAACACACATCACACATGAGGAAACACATCAACACTAACACACATCACACATGAGGAATCACAACAACACTAACACACATCACACATGAGGAAACACAACAACACTAACACACATCACACATGAGGAATCACAACAACACTAACACACATCACACATGAGGAAACACATCAACACTAACACACATCACACATGAGGAATCACAACAAGACTAACACACATCACACATGAGGACTCACAACAAGATGGAGTAACTGACGAACACACATGTTAACAGTACACACACAAAACAACACACAACTGAATAAGGCCTAACTCAACACTGTGCAGTAATGCAGCATCATTACCTGAGCATTGCTTCTGTTTGGGAAAATTAAAACATGACTGATTGTTTTGCAGTATATCTTCATTCCACCCTGTAAGTTTGATAAAACAAAATTATGAAGGTTTTGGGTTAGTGTTTCATTTCACATCAACAAACCAAACAACAACACGCAGTCTAATCTTATTATAACTATAAATAATGTCTTTAAGAGGTTGACATGCATGTTCCAAATATCTGATACTTTATGAATATGAATATATTATGAATTGTAGGAAATTCAAACGGTTGGTGGTTTTACTTCGACAGTTTGGAGGCTTTTTACATTTTTATGTGGGTGTTGCATATACAACAAAATGAACTGGAGCATCAATTGAGGCTTGATCAACATCAGTGCCCAGCCATATAAACGCTCTTTTCACGGAATAGGCAATCAGAAGAGTGGTTGCTGTTAACGATGAAAAGATGGAATGAAATAGCATGTCCAGTGTAAAGATATGTTCAAAACCTGGAGTGGATATTTTTGATGATGTAAGACTTACAGTATGAAGGCATGAGGTCCCTATGGCCCTGGATGCTGGGTGATACGTAAAGAACACAGCCTTATCCAGATCTGGAATGGATCAACCTTGATATGGTGTGTTTTGGCCTTGGTTACGACCCTGACTCACTTGCAGAAGCATTCCTCCTGTTTTCTAAACTGGAAAGCTGAAATGCACAAACCCTTACCTCACCCAACCTTGATGAAACTTGGCGCAACGCTCAGAAAGGGGGAGAGTCTGGCCACAAAGCTATTATAATCACGAACCAAGCATGCCTGCTGTCTGACTCCTGAAAGTGTTAATCATCCAAACTAAAACATCCAGCCATGTAGTTTATTTACTTATCTTATCCCTCTTTCAGTTTTTTAAATCATGTTCTGTTTATTTAAAATAAATAAAGACGGTGGCATTCTGGCTGCTCAGCACAAAGAACAATCTAAAAGTAAGTATAACCAAAATAGAGAATCCCCATACCTGAACATTTAATGTTAGCAACCTCATTGTTATTATCACACTCGTTCTGTCCCCATGGTAGAGATGGACAATGAAGCAGAGTGGGATCATGTTTCCTACATTTTACATGATCCAGCCAGTTAGGAGCAGATTCCAGTCTTGCTTTCCCCCAGAATTCACTGCCAGTTATTCCACAGTTCAGCTCTCGACAGATTACACTCACTGTTAATTTGGTCATGCCATTGTAACACACGTTACCCCAGGTTCCATTGTAGAAGACCTCCAGATTCCCCTCACAGCCCTCGGTAAGGCGGAACTCTTTGAACTCTGATGAGTGACAGACAACTTTAGTTTGTTATTGTTGTATTAATTTAGTATGAATTATAAAAATTTGTATTAATATCCTTCCTTTTCACTCAAGGATAAAATAAAAAGTGTTTCTTTTGATGGGATCATGTGTCCTCAGTAAAAAAAAAAAAAAAAAAAAAAAAAAAAATATATATATATATATATATATATACAGTGGGGCCAAAAAGTATTTAGTCAGCCACTGATTGTGCAAGTTCTCCTACTTAGAAAGATGAGAGAGGTCTGTAATTTTCATCATAGGTACACTTCAACTATGAGAGACAAAATGAGAAAAAAAAATCCAGGAAATCACATTGTAGGATTTTTAAAGAATTTATTTGTAAATTATGGTGGAAAATAAGTATTTGGTCAATAACAAAAGTTCAACTCAATACTTTGTAACATAACCTTTGTTGGCAATGACAGAGGCCAAACGTTTCATGTAAGTCTTCACCAGGTTTGCACACACTGTAGCTGCTATTTTGGCCCATTCCTCCATGCAGATCTCCTCTAGAGCAGTGATGTTTTGGGGCTGTCGCTGGGCAACACGGACTTTCAACTCCCTCCACAAATTTTCTATGGGGTTGAGGTCTGGAGACTGGCTAGGCCACTCCAGGACCTTGAAATGCTTTTTACGGAGCCACTCCTTCGTTGCACGAGCGGTGTGTTTGGGATCATTGTTATGCTGGAAGACCCAGCCACGTTCCATCTTCAATGCTCTCACTGATGGAAGGAGGTTTTGGCTTAAAATCTCACGATACATGGCCCCGTTCATTCTTCCCTTAACACGGATCAGTCGTCCTGTCCCCTTTGCAGAAAAACAGCCCCAAAGCATGATGTTTCCACCCCCATGCTTTACAGTAGGTATGGTGTTCTTGGGATGCAACTCAGCATTCTTCTTTCTCCAAACACGACGAGTTGAGTTTTTACCAAAAAGTTCAATTTTGGTTTCATCTGACCACATGATATTCTCCCAATCCTCTTCTGGATCATCCATATGCTCTCTGGCAAACTTCAGACGGGCCTGGACATGTACTGGCTTAAGCAGGGGGACACGCCTGGCACTGCAGGATTTGAGTCCCTCTCGGCGTAGTGTGTTACTGATGGTAGCCTTTGTTACTTTGGTCCCAGCTCTCTGCAGGTCATTCATCAGGTCCCTCCGTGTAGTTCTGGGATTTTTGCTCACCGTTCTCATGATCATTTTGACCCCACGGGATCGAGGGAGATTATCAATGGTCTTGTATGTCTTCCATTTTCTTACAATTGCTCCCACAGTTGATTTATTCACACCAACCTGCTTGCCTATTGTAGATTCACTCTTCCCAGCCTGGTGCAGGTCTACAATTTTCTTGCTGGTGTCCTTCGACAGCTCTTTGGTCTTGGCCATGGTTGAGTTTGGAGTCTGACTGGACAGGTGTCTTTTATACAGATAACGAGGTCAAACCAGTGCCATTAATACAGGTAACGAGTGGAGGACAGAAGAGCTTCTTAAAGAAGAAGTTACAGGTCTGTGAGAGCCAGAAATCCTGCTTGTTTGTTATTGACCAAATACTTATTTTCCACCATGATTTACAAATAAATTCTTTAAAAATCCTACAATGTGATTTCCTGGATTTTTTTTTCTCATTTTGTCTCTCATAGTTGAAGTGTAGTTATGATGAAAATTACAGACCTCTCTCATCTTTCTAAGTAGGATAACTTGCACAATCAGTGGCTGACTAAATACTTTTTGACCCCACTGTATATATATATATATACATACAAACATTTCATTGATAAATGGTCCATAAAGTTAATTAGACACTACACACAGCACACAGTACCTGAACACACCACCCCAACGTCCTCTTGGTGTCCACATTCATTCTCCTCACAGATCTTAAATCTGCAGTTCCACAGGGACGTCTCGTTCCCCTCACACTCCACCTTATTCAGCAATATGGACCCAGTTCCAGGACCAAACCAGGCTGGTATGTGGGTACTGAGGGCCACACCACACTGTAGCTCTCTGCAAACCACCTGGGCATCTTTAATATCCCACAAGTCACCACACACTGTTCCCCATGAACCACTGTGGAAAACCTCCAGCCTTCCTGCACAGTCTCCACCAGAACCAACCAGCCTGATGGGCCTTTGACCTTGGTTATTAACAAACACACACACACACACACACACACACACACATACACACACACACACACACACAAAACTTTTTCATTGCTGTGTTTATTAATGCAAATGAAATGGGTTCATGCTAATCTTCATCCTGTTGTTGATTATAAAAGTCAAAACTGAAAATATTTGATGGAAACTAATGTTTTGTTGGTCGCATATATATATATATATATACAGTGTATCACAAAAGTGAGTACACCACTCACATTTCTGCAAATATTTTATTATATCTTTTCATGGGACAACACTATAGACATGAAACTTGGAGAGTGTGGCGGCGCGCAGGAGTGCAGCGGCTTCTCTAGCTCTCGGTGTTAGTGTAAAAAAACTAGTATGACTACTTCAAATAGAACAGCAATAAAGTACAGCTCAACAGCATTAATGGAACTAAACAACAGTGTCCATGTTCAAATACCTTTGGAACTAAAAGCAGCGCTCGGCAGGATGCGGATTCTACGAACGGCATGCAGCGGCAGACGGAGCTGGCTCAGGGCCAAAAGGAAGCGGTGCACGAGAAAGCAGAAGAGGGGTAAAAGAGCCGGTCTGCTATCCAAGCTAAGAGCTAACGCTAACAGACCCGCTATTCCATCGCTCTTTTTATCCAATGTCCGGGCTTTGGATAATAAAATGGACTTGCTGCGACACAGACTGTGCCATCGGGAGATGCAAAGCTGCAGTGTCCTTGTTCTAACAGAGACGTGGCTTAATAACAACATGCCGGACTACGTCTTTGAGCTCGCCGGACGGCTACTTTTCCGCTCGGCAGCTCTCCGGTAAAACCAGAGGAGGTGGACTCTGCATCTATATCAACAAAGGTTGGTGCACGAACTGTTCCATAGTAAGCAAACATTGCTCTGATGTGGTGGAATATTTCATACTAAAATGTCGTCCCCACTATCTGCCTCGGGAATTTACAGCAGTGTTCATAGCTGCGGTTTATGTTCCCCCGCAAGCTACCGCTAATGTAGCGCTGAAGGAGCTGCAAGACAGCATCGGCTCGCTACAAAATAAACATCCAGAAGCGTTATATGTAGTGGCAGGGGACTTCAACCACGTGAATCTGCAGGACATTTTACCCACATTTCATCAGCACGTTAACTTTGCAACTCGGGGCAAAAACACTTTGGACAAAGTGTTTACAAACAGACGAGGAGTGTACAGAGCAGCGCCACGCCCCCACCTCGGTGCCTCGGATCACGTCTCTCTCCTGTTTGCTCCTGCATACTGCCCGGTGTCAAGGAGCAAAAACCCTGACACAAAAACCATCTGTGTGTGGCCTGAAGGTGCTGTGTCCAGGCTACAGGACTGCTTCGAGACCACAGACTGGCAGATATTCAAGGAAGCTGCAACATCAGAGAGCAATGTTGATCTGGAGGAATACACAACATCTGTTATGGACTATATTAGGACGTGTATGGAGAATGTGACCACCTCAAAGACTATAACCATCAGGCAGAACCAGAAACCATGGATCAACGGCGAGGTGCGTTCCTTGCTGAGAACCCGTGATGCCGCATTCAGAGACGGTGATGAAACTGCACTCAAAACTGCCAGAAGAAACCTGTCTGCTGGAATAAAGAGGGCAAAAGCCACCTATGCTCTTAAGATTCAGGGTCATTTCACATCAAACGACCCACAGAGCATGTGGAAGGGCATTAGGTGCATCACAGACTACAAGAGGGGGGGCACACAGTGCCCTGAGGACCCAGCTCTCCCCGACACCCTCAACACCTTTTATGCACGCTTTGAGGTCTCCAACACCACCACCCCCTCCCGGCTCGCACCCTCCTTGGACAAACTCCCAGCCATCAGCGTAACAATAGCAGAGGTGAGAAGAACACTGCTGAAAGTCAACCCCCGAAAGGCCCCCGGCCCTGATGGAATTCCAGGTAGAGTTCTGAGGGAATGTGCATATCAACTGTCTGAGGTCCTGACGGATATATTCAACATCTCACTGTCCCAGGCCAGAGTTCCAGTATGTCTCAAGACATCTACTATCATTCCTGTACCAAAGTCCTCTTCAGCGACGTGTCTTAACGATTACCGACCTATTGCACTCACTCCTGTCACCATGAAGTGCTTCGAGAGGTTGGTAATGAGGCACCTGAAACAGACCATCAACGTAGCGGAGGACGTACACCAGTTTGCATATAGGCAGAACCGGTCCACAGCTGACGCCATCGCTACCCTGACCCACCAGGCCCTCACCCACCTGGAAAACAAGGACTCCTACGTGAGGCTGTTGTTTCTGGACTTCAGTTCTGCATTTAATACCATCATCCCGCAGAAACTGATGTCCAAGCTGGAATCACTGGGAACCTCCTCTTCCCTGTGTAACTGGGTCCTGGATTTCCTGACCTGCAGGCCTCAAAATGTCAGGATAAACAACATCACATCCTCCACCATCATCCTGAACACCGGCTCCCCTCAGGGCTGTGTTCTCAGCCCACTACTGTACACACTCATGACCTACGACTGCAGAGCACACCACAAGAACAACCTCGTGGTCAAGTTCGCGGACGATACAGTGGTGGTCGGACTCATCACCCACGAAGACGAGTCGCCGTATAGGAAGGAGGTGGAGGACCTAACATGGTGGTGCAGAGACAACAACCTCATCCTCAATGTTCAGAAAACCAAGGAGATGGTTGTGGATTTCCGCAGGACTGGTACATCCCCTCCTCCTCTACTCATTGATGGATTAGCTGTGGAGATGGTCCCCTCCGTCAAGTACCTTGGGGTTCACCTGACGGACACACTCACCTGGCATACCAACACCATGGCTGTCATAAAGAAGGCCAACCAACGCCTGTATTTCCTGAGGAAGCTGAGGAGGGCAGGTCTTCACACAGACATCCTCAGGTCCTTCTACAGCTGTGTGGTGGAGAGCACCCTGACCACCTGCCTAACTGTGTGGTATGCTGGCTGCACTGTGGCAGAAAAGGAGGCGCTGCAGAGAGTGGTAAAGTCTGCACAGAGGACCATCGGATGCAGCTTACCACCCATCGGGGACATATACACTACCAGGTGTAAGGAAAGAGCCGCCTGCATCCTCCGTGACCCCACCCACCCCGCACACGGACTTTTCACCCCCCTTCCCTCTGGTAGGAGGCTGCGCTGCATCCGAGCAAAAACAACAAGACTGAAAAACAGCTTCTTTCCGGATGCAGTCAGACTGCTAAATTGCTCCACCCCTCATGTACTGTCTATTCACCAGTTACCTTAAACACCTGTGACCTGGTGCTGCCTTTTATCTGCTGCTATACTGAATCGTGCACTTTAGACCTGCATAAAGCTGCTGTAGTTCCTGTGCAATACTTGAATGTAAATGTAAATATTTAAAATTCATATCTTAGTTATTTCTTCTAGTTTTTAAGTCTTAAGTTTTATTTTTACTAAACATAGTTTCTCTTGCTATTTATATTTTATATTTTATTATGTTTACACACACCGAGACCTGAGTAACTGCATTTCGTTTTAATCATGTACATGGTTTTGAATGACAATAAAGCTGAGTCTGAGTCTGAGTCTGATATAACTTAGAGTAGTCAGTGTACAGCTTGTATAGCAGTGTAGATTTACTGTCTTCTGAAAATAACTCAAAACACAGCCATTAATGTCTAAATAGCTGGCAACATAAGAAGACCAAAGAAGTTGAGTCCACGTGTTCGGCGTCATATCCAGAGGTTGGCTTTAAAAAATAGACACATGAGTGCTGCCAGCATTGCTGCAGAGGTTGAAGACATGGGAGGTCAGCCTGTCAGTGCTCAGACCATACGCCGCACACTGCATCAACTCGGTCTGCATGGTCGTCATCCCAGAAGGAAGCTGACGCACAAGGAAGCCCGCAAACAGTTTGCTGAAGACAAGCAGTCCAAGAACATGGATTACTGGAATGCCCTGTGGTCTGACGAGACCAAGATAAACTTGTTTGGCTCAGATGGTGTCCAGCATGTGTGGCGGCGCCCTGGTGAGAAGTACCAAGACAACTGTATCTTGCCTACAGTCAAGCATGGTGGTGGTAGCATCATGGTCTTGGGCTGCATGAGTGTTGCTGGCACTGGGGAGCTGCAGTTCATTGAGGGAAACATGAATTCCAACATGTACTGTGACATTCTGAAACAGAGCATGATCCCCTCCCTTCGAAAACTCATGGCAGTTTTCCAACAGGTTTTCCAACAAGTTTTTCCAACAACCTCCAAGATGACAACTGCCTTGCTGAGGAAGCTGAAGGTAAAGGTGATGGACTAAACCCAATTGAGCACCTGTGGCGCATCCTCAAGTGGAAGGTGGAGGAGTTCAAGGTGTCTAACATCCACCAGCTCCGTGATGTCATCATGGAGGAGTGGAAGAGGATTCCAGTAGCAACCTGTGCTGCTCTGGTGAATTCCATGCCCAGGAGGGTTAAGGCAGTGCTGGATAATAATGGTGGTCACACAAAATATTGACACTTTGGGCACAATTTGGACATGTTCACTGTGGGGTGTACTCACTTATGTTGCAGCTATTTAGACATTAATGGCTGTGTGTTGAGTTATTTTCAGAAGACAGTAAATCTACACTGCTATACAAGCTGTACACTGACTACTCTAAGTTATATCCAAGTTTCATGTCTATAGTGTTATCCCATGAAAAGATATAATGAAATTTTTGCAGAAATGTGAGGGGTGTACTCACTTTTTGTGATACACTGTATATATGTATATATATATATATATATATATATATATATATATATACAGTGTATCACAAAAGTGAGTACACCCCTCACATTTCTGCAGATATTTAAGTATATCTTTTCATGGGACAACCCTGACAAAATGACACTTTGACACAATGAAAAGTAGTCTGTGTGCAGCTTATATAACAGTGTAAATTTATTCTTCCCTCAAAATAACTCAATATACAGCCATTAATGTCTAAACCACCGGCAACAAAAGTGAGTACACCCCTAAGAGACTACACCCCTAAATGTCCAAATTGAGCACTGCTTGTCATTTTTCCTCCAAAATGTCATGTGATTTGTTAGTGTTACTAGGTCTCAGGTGTGCATAGGGAGCAGTTGTGTTCAATTTAGTAGTACAGCTCTCACACTCTCTCATACTGGTCACTAAAAGTTCCAACATGGCACCTCATGGCAAAGAACTCTCTGAGGATCTTAAAAGACGAATTGTTGCGCTACATGAAGATGGCCAAGGCTACAAGAAGATTGCCAACACCCTGAAACTGAGCTGCAGCACAGTGGCCAAGATCATCCAGCGTTTTAAAAGAGCAGGGTCCACTCAGAACAGACCTCGCGTTGGTCGTCCAAAGAAGCTGAGTGCACGTGCTCAGCGTCACATCCAACTGCTGTCTTTGAAAGATAGGCGCAGGAGTGCTGTCAGCATTGCTGCAGAGATTGAAAAGGTGGGGGGTCAGCCTGTCAGTGCTCAGACCATACGCCGCACACTACATCAAATTGGTCTGCATGGCTGTCACCCCAGAAGGAAGCCTCTTCTGAAGTCTCTACACAAGAAAGCCCACAAACAGTTTGCTGAAGACATGTCAACAAAGGACATGGATTACTGGAACCATGTCCTATGGTCTGATGAGACCAAGATTAATTTGTTTGGTTCAGATGGTCTCAAGCATGTGTGGCGGCAATCAGGTGAGGAGTACAAAGATAAGTGTGTCATGCCTACAGTCAAGCATGGTGGTGGGAATGCCATGGTCTGGGGCTGCATGAGTGCAGCAGGTGTTGGGGAGTTACATTTCATTGAGGGACACATGAACTCCAATATGTACTGTGAAATACTGAAGCAGAGCATGATCCCCTCCCTCCGGAAACTGGGTCGCAGGGCAGTGTTCCAGCATGATAATGACCCCAAACACACCTCTAAGACGACCACTGCTTTATTGAAGAGGCTGAGGGTAAAGGTGATGGACTGGCCAAGCATGTCTCCAGACCTAAACCCAATAGAACATCTTTGGGGCATCCTCAAGCGGAAGGTGGAGGAGCGCAAAGTCTCGAATATCCGCCAGCTCCGTGATGTCGTCATGGAGGAGTGGAAAAGCATTCCAGTGGCAACCTGTGAAGCTCTGGTAAACTCCATGCCCAGGAGAGTTAAGGCAGTTCTGTGAAATAATGGTGGCCACACAAAATATTGACACTTCAGGAACTTTCACTAAGGGGTGTACTCACTTTTGTTGCTGGTGGTTTAGACATTAATGGCTGTATATTGAGTTATTTTGAGGGAAGAATAAATTTACACTGTTATATAAGCTGCACACAGACTACTTTTCATTGTGTCAAAGTGTCATTTTGTCAGTGTTGTCCCATGAAAAGATATACTTAAATATCTGCAGAAATGTGAGGGGTGTACTCACTTTTGTGATACACTGTATATATATACAGTATATATATATATATATATATATATATATATATACAGTGCCTTGCAAAAGTATTCAGCCCCCTTGAACTTTTCAACCTTTTGCCACATTTCCGGCTTTAAGCATAAAGATATGAAATTGTAATTTTTTGTGAAGAATCAATAACAAGTGCGACACAATTGTGAAGTGGAACGAAATTTATTGGATATTTTAAACTTTTTTTAGAAATAAAAACCTGAAAATTGGGGCGTGCAATATTATTCAGCCCCTTTACTTTCAGTGCAGCAAACTCACTCCAGAAGTTCAGTGAAGATCTCTGAATGATCCAATGTTGACCTAAATGACTGATGGTGATAAATAGAATCCACCTGTGTGTAATCAAGTCTCCGTATAAATGCACCTGCTCTGTGATAGTCTCAGAGTTCTGTTTAAAGCGCAGAGAGCATCATGAAGACCAAGAAACACACCAGGCAGGTCCGAGATACTGTTGTGGAGAAGTTTAAAGCCGAATTTGGATACAAAAAGATTTCCCAAGCTTTAAACATCTCAAGGAGCACTGTGCAAGCGATCATATTGAAATGAAGGGAGTATCAGACCACTGCAAATCTACCAAGACCCGGCCGTCCCTCTAAACTTTCAGCTCAAACAAAGAGAAGACTGATCAGAGATGCAGCCAAGAGGCCCATGATCACTCTGAATGAACTGCAGAGATCTACAGCTGAGGTGGGAGACTCTGTCCATAGGACAACAATCAGTCGTACACTGCACAAATCTGGCCTTTATGAAAGAGTGGCAAGAAGAAAGCCATTTCTCAAAGATATCCATAAGAAGTCACCTGGGAGACACACCAAACATGTGGAAGAAGGTGCTCTGGTCAGATGAAACCAAAATCGAACTTTTTGGCCACAATGCAAAACGTTATGTTTGGCGTAAAAGCAACACAGCTCATCACCCTGAACACACCATCCCCACTGTCAAACATGGTGGTGGCAGCATCATGGTTTGGGCCTGCTTTTCTTCAGCAGGGACAGGGAAGATGGTTAAAATTGATGGGAAGATGGATGGAGCCAAATACATGACCATTCTGGAAGAAAACCTGTTGCAGTCTGCAAAAGACCTGAGACTGGGACGGTGATTTATCTTCCAACAAGACAATGATCCAAAACATAAAGCAAAATCTACAATGGAATGGTTCACAAATAAACTTATCCAGGTGTTAAAATGGCCAAGTCAAAGTCCAGACCTGAATCCCATCGAGAATCTGTGGAAAGAGCTGAAAACTGCTGTTCACAAACGCTCTCCATCCAACCTCACTGAGCTCGAGCTGTTTTGCAAGGAAGAATGGGCAAAAATTTCAGTATCTCGATGTGCAAAACTAATAGAGACATACCCCAAGCGACTTGCAGCTGTAATCGCAGCAAAAGGTGGCGCTACAAAGTATTAACGCAAGGGGGCTGAATAATATTGCACGCCCCACTTTTCAGTTTTTTATTTCTAAAAAAAGTTTAAAATATCCAATAAATTTCGTTCCACTTCACGATTGTGTCCCGCTTGTTGTTGATTCTTCACAAAAAATTACAATTTCATATCTTTATGTTTAAAGCCTGAAATGTGGCAAAAGGTTGAAAAGTTCAAGGGGGCTGAATACTTTTGCAAGGCACTGTATATATATATATATATATATATATTAGGGCTGTCATGCGAAAAATTGTAATCGAGATTAATCGTGATTAAAGAGCCAAATTAATCGCGATTAATCGCAAACTAATAATTAAGCAAAATTTGAACAGTTATGCACATTTTATTGCAAGAACCATTTCTAGATACAACACCAGTGATGTAACTAGGAGCTCATGGGCCCCAGTTCCAAAAAGAAAAAGTTAGGCCCCCTCAACAAATTGCATATGCTGATGGCTGAACAGAATGAATTAAAAGTCACTCAGAAGTTACAATTCCTGCCTCTGCTATTTTTAATGCACTTAATGCAGTTTTAGTTTTTTTTTGTTTTACTTAACGAAAAAATTGTAATATAATAAAAATGACTTGGCGAGTGCAGCCAGGGGGGAGGTGGGGTGGGGTAGTGAGGTGAGTGGTTGAGTTCATGTTGTGGAGGACCCCAGAACCCCCCCTTCCTTCCCTGGGCCCTGGTGCTTAAGCTTTCTGGCTAACCTAGAAATCATGCTTTCAAAATATTTTAATCTAATATTATGCATCAAAACACAGATATTTATATTTCATAGATCTATTAAGAAAAGCTTTTAATACTGTGTTGTGCAGAAACATGACTGGGAAATATTGTTCTAAATTACCATTTAAACACCAATAAATACCTAAAACAATCAAGTTACCAGACATTATATATAAGTTATTGACTGTAGCTATAAAAAGTGGTAATTAATACAGTCCATGTAAATGCTTAGTCCATATAAATATCAGATACAAATGTGTTTTTAAAAAACTACAAACATCACAAATATAAATCATGTTTATAGCCATGTGATAGAATAACCTGAATAAACTGTAGAGATGAAGCATCATGCAGTTTCACTTCTGTCTCAAACAGTACCTGAGGGAAGGAGGCAGAGCTACGTGGTTTTGATGGACAGGTCTAGCAGCCAATGAAAATACTTGTTACAGAGATTGCGTGATTGCATTCATCTTTTTATTAACACGTAAAAATAGTGAAAACCGTTAAAAGTAGTTTTTCATCGGACAGCTACGATAATTTATTCCTTTTTTCTGTTTGACTGCGCTGGCGGGTCACAAGTAATGCAGTTTAAAACAGAAGATGTGGGCCGTATAAAACCAGAACCGGACAGAACACCCCGGACTTTATACATACTGCTATATACAGTCCAGTGTGATCCATGTAACAGTGTTTGTAAAGTTCTGTGTACAGTTCATGCGCTTTACATCCTAATTCAGCTGAAATACAGTTCATTACCACGGAGACACACATGTATGTGGCACAAACAGCCAAATAAAAATAGTTAGATTAAAATGGTTAATCTTGATTAATTTTTTTAATCGCGATTAAAATTTTAATGCGTTAATCGTTAAACGACAGCCCTAATATATACGTATATACAGTAAATATATATATATATATATATATTAGGGCTGTCAAACGATTAAAAATTTTAATCGCGATTAATCTCAGAATTTCATATAGTTAATTGCGATTAATCACATTAAAAAAAAATCTGTGTAAATGTTATAGAAAACAAGGATTTTTAAGTAAAATGTTACCATTAAAATGGTAAACACATTTTATGCTAAATGTACTGATGTTAAAAACTGCTGGGACAAGAGAAAACTGTAAGGGATTTTTATTCACTCACATACTAGGCAGTAATACTATCCAGCAGAGACCCTTGACTTCGTATAAATGTCAGATTGCAGGTTAAAATTTCTCCATCAGCAAACATTGTAGATCAGCGGTGCTTTAGGTGGGATAAGGCGTAGTTATTGTAACAGACTTTTCTGTGCTTGTATTGTGACAATGGTTTGATGGACGTTTCTACACGAAGTGAGTGTGTTTTGACCCTTTGGGGCTTCCATAGTTCATGGAATAGCATGCTTGGCTAACGCGATGACTCTCAGTACCGTAACAGAAGAAGCTAATAAAAGTGTTCTGCTTCCGACAATTTGTAAATATACCGTGTATTTATTTCTTTATTAAGCGAGTGCATCACTACGACGCTCGGTTACATTATGATAACAAACCGCAAATGAAACAAACGGTGGCAAATCCGCCCCACACTTTGAGAAACACTGTCTTAATGAGAGATGCCGTGCACTGTCAAGTCTCAACATGAACTACGGATGACTCGCAGAGCCAAATACAATTTGCGTTAACGGCACTATTTTTTTTAATCGCGTTAAATTGAGATCGCGTTAATGCGTTATTATTGCGTTAACTTCGACAGCCCTAATATATATATATATTATATATTATATTATATATTATATATATATTATAATTCATATCAAATGTTTTATTATTATAAATAATATAAAGTGTTTACCAGAGCAGGTGATGGACAGCAGTTCTCTGGCGCTGCAGTTAGCAGGTTTTGCACTGCTGCAGTTCCCCAGATGTTCTTCACTTCCAGAGCAATTGAAAGCTGTTCCACATGTGTGCTTGTGTTCAGTAGTGGATAGAGAGGAGCTGAAGTTCAGCACAGATCCACAGCCCAGCTGTCTGCAGAGCACAGAGGACTCAGCCAGACTCCAGGAGTCCAGGAGAACCTTCCTCCAGTCCTGTCCAAAATAAACCTCCACCTCCCCCTGACACTCACTTCCTCCTGTTAACCTCACTCGCCCATCATGAAACGCCAGAGAGGAACCTGAAGAGAAACAATAAATCAAGGTTCAATAAGGAAACACAGTTTCTTCATAAACAGGTCCTACACCACTTTAACATCTCACCAGTACAGATAACTCCAGCATCCTGTTTATGAGAGCATGCAGCTCGACTCCATGATGAGACTGGACATTGGGACAGGTGGGTCTCGCTCCCCTTACAATCAAACACATCAGACCAGATCTGGACGCTCCCCTCCCCAAACCGGTCGGCCTCCAGGACAGCCACAGCACTCCCACAATTCAGCTGGGCACAGAGGACACTGGCAGCTTTCATGTTCCAGCTTCCAGCACAAACTGTTCCCCAATCACTGAGGTACTGGAGCTCCACTCGACCAGAACAGGAGTCTGGACCGTCCACCAGCCGAGCCTCAGTGTGACCTGAACAAACAACTGAGAGCTCAGTGATGAAGGAAATGTGATTAACAGTGACACTGAGACTGAGAAATAAATCATGATACTTCACCAGAACAGATTAATCCCACATCACTGGAATGGGAGCAGGTGAGGTTGGTAGGTGATGTTGGACAGAGGTGAATCTGAGACTCGTTTCCTCTACACTGAAGCTCCTCTGTCCACACCTGATGTTCTCCTCTACCAAAAGCAGCAGCTCCCAGCACCTCCACAGGAAGTCCACAGTCCAGCTCTCGACACGCAACCTCTGCATCCTGCTGGTCAAAGTCAGCATCACACATTGTGTACCAAGTCTTCCCAAGAACCACCTCGACTCTCCCAGAGCATCGATGAGGACCATCAACAAGACTGGACTTTCTGTGTCCTGTATGTTTTTGATTATGAAAATAAAATATAAAATAACAAGCAGTCATTGTATTACTCTAAATTAAATATTGCCCAAACTTCAGCATTATGTGAGACATGCTTGTTTAGCAGTTTACCTGAGCAGATTACTCCAGTGTCGTGATCATGCTGACAGTTGTATCGTTTAACATCTTGTGATACACAACTTTTCAGTGTAGATTCTGATCCAGTACAGGCCACATCATTCATCCAGATTGGTCCTGATCCTTGTCCAAAGTGAGCATTACGCAGTGCATCTACAGCCTCCCCACAGTCCAGCTCTCTACACACCACTGCAGCTTCTTCAATGCCCCACTGACCTGCACCACACACTGTTCCCCACTGTCCAGCATGAAGAACCTCCACTCTCCCAGCACAGCGACTTCCACCATCCACCAGCCTCACACTGGCTGCACACAAGAGGAAGAGAGAGATTTTTAGGTTCATTGTATAGTGAAAAATGTTTGCTTCTTCCCACTTTCATCTATTTTGTGATCATCAAACTATTAATATAAAAACATGCATAAACAAATAAAGGATTTATTGAAGAAAAAAATGCCAAAGCCATTAATGTCATTGCTAAGGCTCTGTGACTACAGTAAACCACAGTGAGAGCCATTATCCACAAATAGAGAAATATAGAATAGTGGTCATTTTTCCCAGTAGAGCCGGCCTACTAAAATTTCACCACAAATTGTAGGGCAGTTGTAGCCTAGCGATGAAGATACTGGACTAGTAATCCAAAGGTCGCTGGCTCAAGCCCCACCACTGGCAGGTTGCCATTGCTGGGCCCTTAAGCAAGGCCCTCGACCCTCAATAGCTTAGACAGTGTACTACACTCTAAAAATTGATTCAGCACATTAGTAAATTAAACATAATATAATAAGTCAGTTCAACAAAAAAAAAAAAGTTTGTTACATTTGTTCAAATTTTTGAGTTTGGGCAACCTAAAAAGACATTATTTTAGACAAACTTAAAATTGTAACACATTATTTTTGCTTTAGTACAACATCATACCAATTTTGAGTTGAGCCAACTAAAATATCTGAGTTGTCTGAACAAAGCAAAGAGGAGAAGAGCATCAGAAGCTCTACGTTCTGTGACTGCGCATGCGCACTTCTCCGAGTTGAGTTGTAACGGACGAGGACGACGCTGAAGTTTTGGATTTTGCCCTGACCTGCCCTGAGGTAGGTATTCAGCTATTCAACATAATACAAGTTATGTTTAAAACTTAACAAATGCATAAACAATAAACTGACTGAATAACGAGTGGAATTACTAGCATTTTAGTTTCACATATTTTCTCAACCAAAATTTCAAATATTGTATGGCAGACGAGTGCGAGTTCTTTTCAAATTGTTAATTTATATAAAGGTGTACAAGTGTAATCTACAGTATTTGCAAATTTGGGCTTGTCGGTGACAATTTAACCATTTTTGGTACACAGAGAGCGATGTTAGCTGACATGCTAGCGGGTTATGATGCCCATTTGTTTGAATGGCCTGGGGCTAACCGTGTTAGCTTAATAAGCTAAACTTGTCTGTGGTACAGCACATTACAAAACAGTCTGTTACACTTAATTATGATGCGGTATGATTGTAAGTAAGCGGCTCATTTGATGTGATTTTCACGACTGTGAATTAGGTAGGGCTTTATTCATGGTATTCATAGTTAGCTATAGTTGCAAACTTTTAAACATTAATATGCTTATTGTCAATTTATTGGAATTTTGCTTACATACTTCAACTTTAGCTGATTTACTGTGCATGTCTTAATTGATCATTAAACGAGAGCTAAATCATCATATTGTTTAAATGTAAATATATTAATTTAAAATTGTTTGTGTTTTTTATTGCAGATTGATATGCAATGCAATCCCAGTCCAGAAGTACTACTGAAACATTACAGATTGTGTCATTACCAAGGGCGCTCCTGGCCATTGCCGTGTTTGTATCCTGACTCTGCTTACCTGGAAAACTAGTTTGTTTATTGATGCTAATTATACTTTTGCTGGCGTGGCACAGGTTTATGGCTTAAAATAAATGTCTGTTGTGAAAGTCAAATAAACATTTTAATTAAATTTTAGCTACTTGTTAAGAGCGTAACATATTCATTTACATTTTTGTCATTTTGCAGATGTTTTTACTCAAATAGACTTACAATTGTGGCTGAATACAATACAAGCAATTGAGGTTTAAGGGCCTTGCTCAGGGCCCCAACAGTGGCAACTTAGTGGTGGTGGCACTTGAACCAGCATCTAGACCAGTACCTTAACCACTGAGCTACCAACTGCCAGTTCAGATATGTAAAAAACTTTTGCCTGTAAAAAAATATTTAGTAACTGCTTTTTTGTAAAAAAAAAAAAAAAAAAACACAGTTTAGTAAACTAAAAGTAAAATGTTTAGTCAACCTTAAAAATGTAAAGGTTAAGCTGACTTGAAAATGTAAGGCAACCGGCTGCCTGACCTTTTTGAGTTTTCTCAACTTCAGGAGCCCAAGCAGTTGTGCAACTTGCTTTGCTAAGTTAGGTTGTTAGTTCACTCAAATCACTATTTAAAGTTGGACAAAATTACAATTACTATTTGATGGTACTTCGAAAAAAAAGGTTGATTTAACTTAAAATATTATTTTAAGTGAACTTACAGGGAAACGAAAGAAAATAAGTACGAATGCCTAAAGTTGAGAAAACTCAGAAAAGTGAGGCAGCTGGTTGCCAAAGCAGATGTTTTAATTTGTTGTTGCATAACAAAACATGGAATTTCCAAAGGTGCCTTTCATTTTCTTGAACTGAACTGTCATATAATTAATACAAAAGGTTAGATTAATTTAGCCTGATGGTTTTGAAATATATATGGTGGTTGCATATAATATATACTGTATATATATATGCAAGCCCTTTTGCTGCTTGTTAATTGTTTGCACTTTTAATAAATACAGATATTGTATTTGATGTCTGGAAATTGATTTATTTGAGTGGTAGTTAAGTGTGCTTGTATTTTAAGAAATACAAAAGCAAAAAAATTAAGGCAATAGTTTGCATGGATCTTTCTATGTTGGTAGATCTTAAAAAAAATTAGTTGGTACAACTTGAATTTGTAGTCCTTTATTTTGACTTTATTTAGTTGTGTTTATTACAAAACCTGAGTAGATTCAACTTAAAAATATTTAAGTTGACTCAACGTAGTGATTTTAGTTATACTGTGATATTTTATTTAAGTATATTTTAAGTGGCTTAGATAATAAAACAGAAAGTTAATTCAACTCAAAAAGATCCATGCAAACTATTGCCTTAAATTTTTTTAAGTAATTTCAACACCTCATTCTTTACAGTGTACCACAGTATTGTAAGTTGATCTGGTACCACCCAGACAAACCCGCCGAGAAAAAACAGGACCCAAGGTGCAGGGCACAAACAAAAAAATTTAAATAGGACTAAGAAGGGGGAAAAGTTCTAGGTGGCCAGCTAACCAGGTACTCGGTCCACCAATCAACTGGCACATGAGTCGAGACCCCAGACGCTTATTCCCCAGAATCTAAGCTAAAAAAGGGAAAATAACGAGGAAATAAAGATTTTAGAAAAGGAATCGACTCGTGGGTCTGATTCCGCCGAAGAATCGATTCCCGAGATGATTCACTTGTCTACCAGCGTTGGCTTTCAACTCGGAAGTAAGATCTGCTGCTGACCCACGTAAGCTTCATGCCATCTTTTCCTCTCTTCTGAACCCCCCTCCTCCTCCCCCATCTGCCTCTCTCACTGCTACTGACTTTGCAAAATTCTTTCAGGACAAGATCGACAAAATCAATCAATCCTTCTCTCCGACTGAGCAACTTTCAACTGACCCTCAACCCACCAACACACTCACCAGATTCACCCCACTCACCATGGATGAGGTTACACAGCTCCTCTCATCCAGCAATCCCACTACATGCACACTCGACCCTATACCATCCACCATCCTCAAAGACATCTCACAGGACCTAATCCCCTTCATCACACCCATCATCAACAACTCCCTGACATCAGGTGTTGTCCCTACTGCTTTTAAGAAGGCTCAGGTCATTCCCCTTCTTAAGAAACCTACACTAGACACTACAGACATTAACAACTACAGACCTGTCTCACTCCTCTCTTTTCTATCCAAAATTCTTGAACGTGCTGTCTATAACCAACTATCTGCCTTTCTCACTCAGAATGATCTCCACGATCCGTACCAGTCTGGCTTCAAGGCAGCGCATTCTACGGAAACAGCACTTGTAGCTGCTACTGAGAAGCTTCATGCAGCCAAACTGTCATCTGTCCTTATTCTTCTTGACCTCTCTGCAGCCTTCGACACCGTGAATCACAGCATTCTCTTGTCCACACTCTCCAACCTTGGAGTAACAGGTTCAGCATGGCAATGGATGGCCTCCTACCTCGAAGGGCGCTCTTACCAAGTGTCATGGAGGGGATCCATATCTCCCCCATGCACTCTCTCAACCGGTGTTCCTCAGGGCTCTGTACTTGGCCCACTTCTTTTCTCTATCTACACCCGCTCTCTGGGTAAGGTCATAGCCTCCCATGGCTTCTCCTACCACTCCTATGCAGATGACACTCAGCTCGTTCTGTCATTTCCTCCTTCAGACACACAAGTCTCAGCTCGCATCTCAACATGTCTGCGAGATATCTCACAATGGATGTCAGCTCATCATCTAAAACTTAATCCCAGCAAGACAGAGATGTTGCTTATTCCTGGAGATCAGTCTCCAACCCAGGACCTAGTCATTTCTCTGGATGACTCCCAGATCACACCATCTGATAAGGTAAGAAGTCTTGGTGTTGTCCTTGATAACCAGCTGACCTTCTCTCCTTATATAGCCAACATGACAAGAGCGTGCCGGTTCCTCCTGTACAACATCAGGAAGATTCGGCCATTTCTCTCCAGGGAAGCTACCCAGATTCTGGTGCAATCACTTGTAATCTCACGGTTGGACTACTGCAACTCCCTTCTGGCAGGAGCGCCCATGTCCACTATTAAACCCTTGCAGCTCATTCAAAATGCAGCTGCCCGTCTTGTTTTTAACCAGCCCAAACACTGCCACATCACCCCACTGCTACGTTCTCTTCACTGGCTTCCTGTAGCTGCACGCATTCAGTTTAAAACACTGACGCTCGCCTACAAAGCCAAAAATGGATCAGCCCCAAGCTACCTTCGTGGTCTAATCAAACCGCGCTCTGTACCACGCAACCAACCGAGCCTCCAGTCTCGCTCGACATGAGCCTCCATCCAGGACTAAAGGAAGACAAGCATCAAGGCTCCTCTCTGTTCTAGCACCCAAGTGGTGGAATGAACTTCCTCTGTCTGTCCGAACATCTGAGTCTCTTGCTGTCTTTAAAAAACGATTAAAAACCCACCTTTTTATGAAGCACTTAAGCTGACTTGTACTTATTTACTAACATTTAGTTCCATCCTTTTCCATTTAATTAAAAAAACCACTTTGGTTCTAACAGGTTTTAGCAGATTTGTGTTCTTCGACTGTTGTTTACCTAAACTTGAGAAATGAAATGTTCACTATGGAAGCACTTCTGTAAGTCGCTCTGGATAAGAGCGTCTGCTAAATGCTGAAAATGTAAATGTAAATGTAAATGTAACGGAATGCTGTAAAGCGCAACTTTGCGTTATAGATAAACACAATGAGCACTCTTCTTTAAGAAAGTAAGGAGCGATTGAACACACAACGGCCGATCACCTTACCGACTGAGGATTGACTCAGCACAGAGTAACGCTCTGTGCTTCATTAAAAAGGACACTCCCAGGTGCTGCCGGGAATCAGGTTGATAGCACAGTCTCTCTGGAGAAGAAATCTCCTGCACCGAGCCAGATCCCCATAAAAGCCTTCTGGTGAGGGCAATTGGGGTTTGGGATGGTGGCAGGGTGTGGGCAGAGAAGGCTCACTGGCAGATACAGGGGTGGAGGATTCTGGGCCCTGTGCTGCAAACTGCACATCTGTCAAAATCTGCAGCTGGTTAAGGATCTGACTAAGAACTTCCTCATGATGGCCCAATTGGGAACCCTGCTGCTGAATTGCCCCCTTTATCTTTTCTAACTCTGCTGGGTCCATAGTTTAGGCTGAGTCAATATGTAGCCAGCAGGCTTAGTGGTCTGGTACCACCCAGACAAACCCGCCAAGAAAAAACAGGACCCAAGGTGCAGAGCACAAACAAAAAAACCTAAATAAGACTAAGAAGGGGGAAAAGCCCGAGGTGGGACACTCGACCGTGGCCAGCTAACCAGCTACTCGGTCCACCAATCAACTGGCACACGAGTCGAGACCCCGGACGCTTATTCCCCAAAATCTAAACTAAAAAAGGGGGGAAAAAACGAGGAAATAACGATTTTAGAAAAGAAATCAACTCGCGGATCCAATTTCGCCGAAGAATCGAATGCCGAAATAATTCACTTGTCTACCAGCGTTGGCTTCCAACCCAGAAGCAACGAAATGCGGTAAAGCGCAACTTTGCGTTATAGATAAACACGACGAGCACTCTTCTTTAAGAAAATAAGGAGCGATTAAACGCACAACGGCTGACTATCTTACCAACTGAGGATTGACTCAGCACAGAGTAACGTACTTCATTAAAAAGGACCCGCGCAGGTGCTAATCAGTGCTATGGCTTTTGGGAACTGTAGTCCGCTTGCCATTGGAACGGGACGATCTATCCTTTCAGCTGTGAGAAGCTCTGGAGAAAGGTAATCGACGCGTTACAGTTACAGTCAGTATACATGATTCCACAATAAGAAAGATAATAAGATAACTGGGAAATATTCATCTCTTACCAGCACACACCAGTCCCACATCACTGGAATGGGAGCAGGTGTGGTTGGTAGGTGATGTTGGACAGAGGTGAATCTGAGACTCGTTTCCTCTACACTGAAGCTCCTCTGTCCACACCTGATGTTCTCCTCTACCAAAAGCAGCAGCTCCCAGCACCTCCACAGGAAGTCCACAGCCCAGCTCTCGACACACAACCTCTGCATCCTGCTGGTCAAAGTCAGCATCACACACTGTGGTCCAGGTCTTCCCATGATGCACCTCGACTCTCCCAGAGCAACGAGAACCTCCACCAACCAGTCTGACTCCTGAAATATTACCATATACATAAAATATAAAATAATTAAAAATCAGAAGTCAGGTGGAATGATGGATAGTAGTGGTTAATAATAATCTGTAACATGCTTTTCCGGTACCATTTACCTGAGCAGATAACTCCAGCCTCGTTATGATGATCACAGTCATGTTTTCCCCACCCTGCTAATCTACAGTTCTTCAGTGTAGATTCTGATCCACTACAGTGTACTTCATTCATCCAGATTGGTCCTGATCCTGGTCCAAATTTAGCCTGACGCGGTGCATCTACAGCCTTCCCACAGTTCAGCTCTCTACACACCACTGCAGCATCGTCCAGATCCCAGTCATCACCACACACTGTTCCCCACTGTCCATCATGAAGAACCTCCACTCTCCCAGCACAGCGACTTCCACCATCCACTAGCCTCACACTTCCTTAATAAGACAATACATTATATGGATAAGCAATAGAGAGTTAAAAAGATTGGTCATGTGTAAAAAAAAGTTGGGACAGTATGGAAAATGCAAATAATAATAAAATCACAGAGTTTCTTACATTGACTGACTTTTATTTTATGTCAGACAGGATGAAGCTGAGATATTTCATCTTTTATCTGCTCAACTTCGTTTCATTTATTAATAAACATCCATTCCTGCATTTCAGATTTGCAACACATTCCAAAAAAAGTTGGGACGAGGCTGTTTAGGGCTAGTAATGAGGTGAAAAACTAAATAATGGTGTGATGTTAAACAGGTGATGTGAACAGGTTGTAATCATGGTTTGGTACAAAAGCAGCATCCAGGAAAGGCTGAGAGTCTCTGATGAGTAAAGATGATCAGAGGATCCAGTTTGTCCACAAATGTGTGAGAAAATGATTGAAATGTTTAAAAACAATGAACCTCAAAGAAAGATTGGAAGGGATTTGCATGTGCTCCTTCTAGAGTGCAGAATATCATTAAACCATTCAAGGAATCAGGAGGAATTTCAGTGTGTAAAGGTGGAGGGTGCAGCTTAATCTGAACGCTCGTGATCTTCCATCCCTCAGACACCATCAAGAACCTCCACTCAACACTAGCTGATATAAGCACATGGGTGAGGGATTAGTTTATCAAACCTTTATCAGCTCTACAATACAGAGTTACTGCACTAATCATACTTAACACTTTACTGTGCACAAAAGAAGCCTTATGTTAACCATGTCCAGAAGCGGCGTCCAGTTCTCTGGGCTCGGAGGCGTCTAGGATGGACCATCACACAGTGGAAACGTGTATTGTGATCAGATGAATCAGCATTCCAGGTCTTTTTTGGAAAAAATGGACGCCGTACAGAAAAGTACGTTGAGATCTTAGAGCAACATGTGCTGCCTTCAAGACGTCGTCTTTTCCAGGGACGTCCAGCAGTTTTCAACAAGACAATGCAAATCCACCTGCTGCACACATTACAAAGGCGTGGCTGCAGAAGAAGAGGGTACGGGTACTGGACCGGTTTGCCTGCAGTCCTGATCTGTCCCCAATACAGAACGTGTGGAGGATTTAGAAACGACGATGACCCCCCGTACTGCTGCACATCTTAAGACGTGTTTGCAGGAAGAACGAGACAAAATAAAAGCTGAAACACTAAATCACTCGCTCTCCTCGGTGCCAAAACCTCTTTTAAGTGGTGAAAAGGAACGACAACATTACAAAGTTGTAAATGCTTTACCGTCCCAACTTTTTTTGGAATGTTTTGCAGGCCTGAAATGCAGGAATGGATGTTTATTAATAAATGAAATGAAGTTGAGCAGATAAAAGATGAAATATCTCAGCTTCATCCTGTCTGACATCAAATAAAAGTCAATGTAAGAAACGCTGTGTTTATATTATTATTTACATTTTCCATGCTGTCCCAACTTTTTCTGATTTGGGGTTGTAATACGTATTATTATTATTATCTAACATCAATCATGTACACTGTTTACCTGAGCATATAACTCCAGCATCTTTACTGTGGTCACAGTTATTCATCCCCCATCCTGTTGATTGACAGTTCTTCAGTGTAGATTCTGATCCAGTACAGCCCACATCGTCCATCCAGATTGGCCCCGCCCCCGGTCCAAAACTAACAATACCAAGTGAATCTACAATCTCTCCACACTCCAGCTCTCTACACACCACTGCAGCATCTACCAGATCCCAGTTATAACCACACACTGTTCCCCACCGTCCATCATGAAGAAGCTCCACTCTCCCAGCACAGCGACTTCCACCATCCACCAGCCTCACACCACCTGAACAAAGCAGAACAATGAGAGTTACTATGAGGTATGTGTGTATAAAGCTTAATTTGAGTTGGACATTAAAATGTGAAATAAGACAAAAACTGTGAAATAATGCATCTCTTACCAGCACACACCAGTCCCACATCACTGGAATGGAAGCAGGTGTGGTTGGTAGGTGATGTTGGACAGAGGTGAATCTCAGACTCGTATCCTCTACACTGAAGCTCCTCTGTCCACACCTGATGTTCTCCTCTACCAAAAGCAGCAGCTCCCAGCACCTCCACAGGAAGTCCACAGTCCAGCTCTCGACACACAACCTCTGCATCCTGCTGGTCAAAGTCAGCATCACACACTGTGTACCAGGTCTTCCCATGATGCACCTCGACTCTTCCGGAGCACCGATGAGGACCATCAACCAGTCTGACTCCTGAAATATTAAAAGAGTATTTAATGACTGAGGTAGTAAACATACTCTGGTAAAATATATTAGCACACGCAGAAGTAAATCGCAAGGAAATGTGAACTGTGTGGTGAAGGTACAGTCAGAAACTATCACCACTACTTTAAATCCATTTAACACGAGATAGAATCTGGTTACTTTTAACACTTTGTTTTAGATAAGATAAAATAATTCTTTATTAGTCCCACAGTGGGGAAATTCACTATTTAAATTAAAGAAACATGTAAAATATTAACTAGATTAACGATTAAATATGAACAATTGTGGATAGCATTAAAACATAATCTCTTAATCATTAAATACAGTTTATAGTAATCTATGAGAACAGTACAGTTTACCTGAGCACATGACTGAAGCATCATTATGATGATCACAGTAATGGTTCCCCCATCCTGCTGATACACAGTTCTTCAGTGTAGATTCTGATCCACTACAGGTCACATTCTCCATCCAGATTGGTCCTGATCCTGGTCCAAAGTGAGCATTACCCAGCACAGCTACAGCCTCCCCACAGTCCAGCTCTCTACACACCACTGCAGCATGTGTCATACTCCAGCCTGCACCACACACTGTTCCCCACTGTCCATCATGAAGAACCTCCACTCTCCCAGCACAGTGACTTCCACCATCCACCAGCCTCACACTTCCTGTACAGTAAAGGATTTGGGGTGGAGTTGTGAAATTTTGATTACAAAGGAAAATTTTCAGGTTTAAGTTTTGCTTACTAATTAATTTGCTTTTTAGAAATGTCATGACTAAAATCAGGCAAATTCAGAAAGTATTTAGACATTGTTAGCCAACTTTACTGTGTTGTGGATTTAATAGAATTGATTAGAATTTATATAATTACATTCTTTACCACCAATCTACACTTTATCACCAGAATGACTAAGTGAAAATGTAGTTGATCAAAAATCAAAAACTAAAATCACTTATTCACAAACGTCTTCAGACTGGTTTCTTAAATTTTTCGTGGTCAGGTTCATCCTTTTGGCTTTAGTTGTCCTTGAGGTGTGTGGAAAAATCAATTGGAGTCCACATGTTGCAATTATAATTGATTGAACATAGTTTGGGAAGGTACACCTTGGTCTATAAGGGCCCAAATTGTACACTGCACTGTCAGGACAAAAAACAAACCGTAAACTCTCTGTACATCTCCACCATTACATTGTGGCCAGGCGTAGATTAGAACGGGGATATAAAACAGTTGTAGCTCAGTGGTTAAGGTACTGGACTAGTTGCTGGTTGCTGGTTCAAGGTTGCTGAACTAAGGTTGCTGGTTCAAGCCCCACCACTGCCAGGTTGTTATTGTTGGGCCCTTGAGCAAGGCCCTTAACCCTCAATTGTTTAGTATACTGTCACAGTACTGTAAGTCACTTTGTATAAAAGCATCTGCTAAACGCCGAAAATGTAAAACAATATCTTAGTTGTTGAGAGTTCCCAGGACCACAGTAGTCTCAATCATCTGTAAATGGAGGAAGCTTTAACTAAAACCTTCTTAGAGTTGATAATCTGGCCACATTGGGAATCATTGCTAATACCATCCTTACTGTAAATCATGATGGTGGCAGCATTACACTTTTGAGGTGCTTTTCAGCAGCAGAGACAGACAAATGCAACCGAATACTGGAACTTATTTGAAGAAAATCTCCTGTAGAGCATAAGCAAACTCAGATTACAACAATAACCCAAAGCATACAGCCAGTACAACACTGGAGTGGCTTTAAAGCAAGTTTCTAAATGCCCTTGAGTGGCCAAGCCAAAGTCCAGACTTAACAAACATCTGTGGGGAAACCTAAAAATAGCGGTTCACAGATGTTCTCCTCGCAATCTGATGAAGCTTGAGAGGATTTTCCATAAAGAATGGAATAAACTGCCCAAATCCAGCTGTGCAAAGCTTGTACAGATGTGTCCAAGAAGATTTGCAATTGCTGCCATATGGTCTAAATACCTTTCTAAATAAAAGTCTGCAGTTGGTGATTTTTTGTAAATTTTCAAAAAAAAGAAGTTTCACCTTTTTCATTTGGGGTGATTAAGTGTAGGTTGTGGTAAAATGATAAAAACAGAGGTAAAAACACACGCTGGAACCAGAGCTGGGATCTCGAATACATCTGTTGATGTTAATATGTTAATAGGCTGAGCATTAACATCAACGATTGGCCTGTTGTTCAGATATGGGCGGGACTAAGCCGGATGGGGTCTCCCTCCTATAACTGGTGCAACTACGACCTCTGCTGGCTGACTGATGGCTCCTGTACAGAGATGAGAAAGGAGTGCTGTCAGGGTGTGTCTCTCCATACACTGCACTGCACTCGTCAAAGTGTAGGTGATAAGATGTATACGGCTGCTGCCCACGTGTCGGAGGGGGCGTGGGTTAGCTTCGTTCTCCTCAATCAGAGCAGGGGTCGACATTGGTGGAGAGGAAGTGCCACACAATCGGGTGATTAACCGTGCAAAAGAGGGAGAAAATGCATAAACAAAATATATTTTTAAAAAATGATAATTAATATTTATTTAAAATCACAACACAGTAAAGTGCAAAAGGTCAAGGGGTCTGAATACTGTCTGAATCCACTGTTTGCTCCGTTCTCTCACGTCCCAAAAATACTCTATTAGATTTTATTGGATTCACGTCTGGGATCATTTAAATATTTACGCCTTTATCCAAAGCGACTTACATTACAGTCTACAGTCTGAGCAATTAAGGGTTAAGGGCCTTGCTTAAGGGCCCAACAGCAGAGACCTGGCAGTGGTGGGGCTTGAACCAGCGACCTTCTTGTTACTAGTCCAGCACCTTAACCACTAGGCTACGGCTTGCCTACAATGACTTCAGCTATGGCTGGAGTCATTGTTATTGTTCATAAAACCAGTTCAAGATGGTTTTTACATTGTGACACTGTATTGTTTACATCTGCATGATCTTGCAGGAAGTCACCAACATAAGATGGTACCTAAAAATATATATTTAAGCAATAAAACACGAGCCGAAGGCAAGTACCGTAGATCATCACAGCCGTGATGTTATTCACGATAACACACGACCTCGAGTGTTCTATTGCTTTCATACAACAGTTTTTACAAAATAAAGAAAGAAAATAAATCAAAGAAGCCCTGAATTTCATAATAAATATGCTTTAATATTGACAAAACCTTCCACCAAAAAGTAGTTCAAAGTATTAGTGCAAAAACTCATTTCAGGGAGGCTAGAACAACAAGAAGAAAAGAAAAGTCAAGAACCTCCGAAGGGAAAAAAATAAAAAATAAAAAACCTCTTGCACACACCAAAGGATTATGGGTGATAACAGAATTGTTATGAGCTGCTAACTGGGCTATTAAGCTAACTGTTCGCGTTACAAACACATTAATGTTCCCTACATAGTGCACTAGATTGTATATCAGATCACTGATTTATGTTCCCTACATGGTGCATTAGACAGTGAATTAGACAATTTATTTATTTTCCCTACACAGTGCACTAGATTGTGTATCAGATAACGGATTTAAAACACGTTTGGGAATAAAGGCTGTGTCGGCTGCGTGCGCGTTTATGTGCATGAAGCTTGTCATTAATGGCAACGCGTCTGCGTAGTAATACCATTGTGGTGTGAAATCAGCACGGTTAGAACGCTTCTCAACCAATCAGAATGTAAGGTCGGAACTAACTGTTGTATAATTAGCAGCAATAATCAGATTGTGATCAAACCATGCTTGCACTGTAAACACTGTACTGTAAGTTGGGTCCATGTATTTATGCTGTTTTATGCCACATGAACGTTTAATTTGCACAATGAAGCAGAAATTAAGATCCAAAGCTGACTTCTGCTGTTGTAGTTCATTTGCCTGAAGGTTTGACATGTTGTGTTCCTAGATGATTGTCTCGATTATAACGATTGTTAAAAAAATTAAAGAAATGCCAATCAGTGAATGTAGTTCAATGTTATTTATGTAAGTGTGTGTGTATTCAAACCCCAATTTCCAAAAAAAAGGGAAACCGTGTATGTCATAAAAAGAAGAATCTGTGTTTTCAATGTTTTCACTCATTAACTTGTAAATAAATTAAATTGTAAGTGGAAAATCAAAACCCATTTATACCTGCAACACACTCCAAAGTGGTTGGGACAGAGGCAAAATAAGAGTGAAATGTTGATAGGATACTCAAGTTGCAGTGTTCTTAAATAAGCAAGTGAGTTGGTAAAAGGTAAGGGATCAAATTTATGAGATGAGGATCCTTCAAAAGAAAAGTCTGTACAAGCAAAGATGTATCATGGCTCACTACTGTGTTTTAAACTTCATCAGAGAATCATTAATCAGTTCAAAAAGAACGTTTCTTAATGCAAGATTAAAATTTAGTCTTTCACCATCTAGATAGTGAAAAGATTCAGGGAATCTGAAGAAATCTTAGTCTGTGGAGCAAAGCTAAAAACGACTGTTAAATGCTTGTGAGCTTTGAGCTCTCAGACGACACTGCATTAGAAACCGTCATGATACTGTGGTAAATACAGCCACATGAGCTCAGGGTTACTTCAGAAAACTTAACACGGTTTGTCACTGCATTAAGAAATGCAACCTAAAACTAACTTTTACACAAAGAAAAAGTTGCACATCAGTTCTATACAGAAACACATCTCTGTTTCTGGGCCCAAGTTAATTTCAGATGAACCAAAAGAAAGTGAAACCGTAGTGTGGTCTGATAAGATCACAGTTTAGCTTGTGTTTGGAAAAAATGGACATCTTGTTCTCAGTGCCACAGACGAAAAGATTGTTATAATTAAATCTGACACAGTATGAAAGTGCATCAGTGCACACAGCATGGTGACCCGCACATGTGTGAAGGTCTGTTTCCCAGAAAGTCCAACAGATTTCAAATTACAGATTCCTCTTTGTACTGCATTTTACCAAATGTCCAGCTTTAATAATAATAATAATAATAATAATAATAATAATTAATAATAATAATAATTAATAATAATAATAATAATAATAATAATAATAATAATAATAATAATAATAATAATAATAATAATAATAATAATAATAATAATAATAATAATAATAATAATAATAATAATAATAATAATAATAATAATAATAATAATAATAATAATAATAATAATAATAATAATAATAATAATAATAATAATAATAATAATAATAATAAAGTGTCTGTGATTTGTTAAATTCAATGTTGGGTCTTACCAGCACACACCAGTCCCACATCACTGGAATGGGAGCAGGTGTGGTTGGTAGGTGATGTTGGACAGAAGTGAATCTGAGACTCGTTTCCTCTACACTGAAGCTCCTCTGTCCACACTTGATGTTCTCCTCTACCAAAAGCAGCAGCTCCCAGCACCTCCACAGGAAGTCCACAGTCCAGCTCTCGACACACAACCTCTGAATCCTGCTGGTCAAAGTCAGCATCACACACTGTGTACCAGGTCTTCCCATGATGCACCTCCACTCTCCCAGAGCAACGAGAACCTCCACCAACCAGTCTGACTCCTGAAATATTATCATGAGAGAATTTAAAAGCACTTCCTTAAGCTCAGTAACTGTAGAAACACATCAATGCTACCAGATATATTGATAATAAAATGTGCACAATAAAAGTATGTCTTTCATTCTCAACTAAATAATCAGCTAGCCCCCTCTTTTTCAGATATATGATATAACTGTATATTTGAACAGTTATACTTCTTGCAAATGAAATGGTAAATAATATTTATGATGAGTAACAGGTAAGTAAACTTGGGCCTTTACTGAGCCTGATTTACATTTGTGGCATTTAGCTGACGCTTTCATCCAAAGCGACTTACAATTATCGCTGAATACAGGTTCAAGCAATTGAGGGTTAGAGGCCTTGTTCAGGGGCCCAACAGTGTCAACCTGGCAATGATGGGGCTTGAACCAGCAACCTTATGATCACTAGTCCAGCACCTTATCCACTAAGCTACCACTGCTCTTGATCAGAGTACTTGGTGTGTGTGTATTTATTTATAGTTGTAATAGAAAAAAAGTGTATAAAGTACCAACCTGTATATAAATATATATGTGATAATAATAATAGCAGCAATAGTAATAATCATACGTTTTGTTATTGGTTTGGCGCGTACCGGATTTGAACTGCCACCCTTTAGCGTTATCGCTCAGTGACTTATAAGTGCACCACTGAGAATGTGAGAACTGCTGGAGAAACCACTACGAAAGGTGGTGAGAAAGTAAGGCAGAAAAGGACAAACAAAAGAGACGCCAACAACACATGCTCAAACAAAAGAAAGTTCTTAAAACAAAAATAAATCACAACTCAAATCTTCCCGTGGAGAAATACTGTAATTCTCTTTTGAAAATGTGAGGTGCTTGTGTAACAAAACTGCAATACATTAACGGACGAGGAGAATTAAGCTTCTGACTTCTACAGCTCAGCAATCTACCCATATTTTTCTTTTAGTATCTGCTCAGCGATTTTCTTTTTACTTTCTTTCTTTTCTTTTCTCTTTCACATATACCCACCTTAGCATTTGCACTGAATCAATGGGAATTCTGGGAATTGGAGTTCTCAACCCCAGATCCAGCAGCTCTTCCTCTGCGCTGCTCAGGCCTCCTGATGGTGGCCGACTGCATTGGTGGGACTCTTACAGTACTCCCTCCCCTAGGGGCGGCTCCTGACGTCTTCAATACAGTGGCCCTGTCACGCCGGAATTCCTGGATTAATTCCGGATCCAGTATCTGGCACACCGGGACCCATGTTTGCTCCTCAGGCCTGTATCCCTCCCAGTCCACTGGATACTGGGTGCTACCTCTGACTCGGCGAGAGTCCAACAAACAGCGGACTGTTTACACCATTGAGCCTCATCTATAAGACGTGGTCCAGGAGAAGTGGTGCCCAGTGCCGGGGCACTGAACACAAAAGGCCTGAGGTGCGACACATGGAAGGTGGGGTAAAACCTCATACCTGGTGGCAGGCACAGGGGATACATCACCGGATTGATGCGCCGCTCCACCTTAAAGGGCCCCACAAAGTGGGGTGCCAATTTGCAAAACTCCACCCTGAGTGGCGGGTCACGGGTGGACAGCCAGACACACTGGCCAATGTGGAAGGTCCGGGCGTCACGCCGCTTGTGATCTGCAACCTGTTTCCTGGCTGCAGTGACCGCTTGCAGGGATGCACATACCTTCTGCCAGGCCCGACGGCAACGATAAACATATTGATCGGCAGCTGGGACCCCTACCTCCCTTTCTTGCTCCGCAAACAAGGGTGATGGATACCCAAATTGGCACTCAAAAGGTGACATGCCCAGGGAAGAGTGACAAAGTGTGTTATGGGCTTATTCTACCCATGGCAGTTTGTCCGCCCAGGAGGCAGGATTATTAGATGTCAGGCAGCGTAACATTTGGCCTAGGTCCTGGTTTACCCTCTATGTCTGGCTGTTTGATTCCGGGTGGAAGCCGGACGCAAGACTTACCATGGCTCCATCTGTTGGCAGAAGGTTTTCCAGAACCAGCTTGCGAACTGCGGTCCCCTGTTAGACACAAGGTCACTGGGCATCCCGTGTACCCTGACCACATACTGTAGCAGGAGATTGACTTTCTCCTTGGTGGTCGGAAGTTTGGGCAGAGCCACAAACTTGCACGCCTTGGAGAAGCGATCCACAATCACCAGGATCACCGTGGTAGACGGTGGTAGATGGTGGTAGACCCGTCACAAAGTCCTAGGAGATGTGAGACCATGGATGTGCTGGAATGGGCAACGGTTGAAGGAGCCCTGGGGGTCGGGACCTACCTGATTTGTTTCTTGCACACACCTTGCAAGAAGCTATATAGGCACGGAAGTCTCTCCAAAGTGCCTCCAAAGAAACTTCAGTGAGGTCCTGAGAACGTGTGTCCTGAGAACGTGTGTCCAGAGAATGGGGAAGAGTGTCCCCACTGTATGAGCTGCTGATGGACCGATGTGGGGACATACTGACGTCCACAAGGTCCCAGAAGGGGTCTTCTATCCCCCGGTGGAGGGGAGCCAGGATTTGCGGAGTGGGTATGATGGGCTCTGGTGAGGGATTAGGGTCTGGTGTTCTTGGAACCTGGTCTGTATGACAGAAGGAAATGGAAGCGACCAAAAAACAAGGCCCACCGGGCCTGTTGGGGGTTCAGTTGCTTCGCCTGCTGTATGTAAGCCAGGTTTCTGAGGTCTGTCCAGACCACAAAAGGATGTTTGGCCACCTCCAGTCAGTGCCTCCACTCCTTTAACGCAAGCTTGACAGCTAGGAGTTCCATGTCTCCAATGCTGTAGTTGCGTTCTGCTGGGGTTAGCCTGTGGGACCCCACCTGCATGGCCATGGGTTGGGTGCGATGGGTGACTGAGCCTGAACCCACAGCCCAGCCATCAATGACAAGAATGGGTAGTGGGTAGTCCAGGGGCTCGACCGGTAGTCCCAGGCACAAGGCAAATGAGGAGTCTATAAAGCTGACGGCAGCCCCAGAGTCCACAAATGTCGGTGTGCTGTTGAGGGGCCCATGACAGGGTGACAGGAAGGAGAAGGCCGGAAGTGGGGGAAGCTGCATGGTCTAGACCCGACCCCCGGCTGATCGGGGTTGACCCTTCCTTTTCCTGACTTGGCAAAGCAGCAGTCTGTCCTACACTGGGCGAGGAGTGAACGGGCCGTGAGCTGGGCAGACGGGTACCTCCCAGTTGCATGGGCTCCGGTACCTCATGTGGAGGTAGCAATCGCTCAGGCGAACCCTGAACGCTTTGTGCTCGCTCTCGGGCTCTCTGATGCAGGTGGTTGTCTAGGCGGATGCACACCTCATAGAGCGCGGACCGGGTGGAAGGCAGGTCACAAGTGGCCAGCTCATCTTTGATCCTGCCGTTGAGCTCCCATTAAAATATATTGCTAACAGTGCCTCCTCATTCCACCTACTCTCTGCCGCCAGAGTGCGAAACTCAATAAAATAATCTGCTACTGAGGCCCAGCCTCCTTTCCGCCAACAGGTTGGTAAACTGTTTGACATAGCGCATCCGTAAACGCCTGGCTGGTAGCAAAGTCTGGGGGAGTTCTGTTCCCAAAGGGTGGTGGCCCAGGCCAGCACTCTGCCTGTGAGGAGGGACACCATAAAAGCAACCTTTAATCGCTCAGTAAGGAACCAGGATGGCTGCTGCTCAAACACGAGTGAGCACTGCAGCAGGAACCTCAGTCCAGTTCCCCTGCATAGCGCTCAGGAGTGGTCACTTGGGAGTCCTCTCTGATTGGAACTCTGTTTAACAAGTGAGAGGACACCTGAGGGAAAGGCTGTTCTGTAGAAGCAGCTGCTGCCTGGGCTGTTTCAGCTTGGCTCTTAACTAACAGCGTCAACTGCTGCATCATCTCCTGCAGCAGTTGCTCATGGTGGCCAATAGCTGAGCCCTGACATTGCAGGGCTTCCTTAAAGTGCCCCAACTCTGCTGGGGCCATGTTGGTCACTACGTTCTGTTACGGGGAGTGGGTGGCGATGGTGGACCCAAGTGCAGAATACTTGGTGTGTGTGTGTGTGTGTGTGTGTGTGTGTGTGTGTGTATTTATTATACTTATAATAGAAACAAAGTGTATAAAGTACCAACCTGTATATAAATATATATGTGATAATAATAATAGCAGCAATAGTAATAATAATAAGTTTCATTATTGGTTTGGCTTGCAGCGGATTTGAACTGCCAACCTCTAGGGTTATCGCTCAGTGACTTGTAAGCGTGCCACTGAGTAGGATGTGAAAACTGGTGGAGAAACCACTACGAAAGGTGGTGAGAAAGTAAGGCAGAAAAGGACAAACAAAAGAGACGCCAACAACACAACAACAACTTAAACTCTCCCCCAGGCTCCAGTGGAGAAATACTGTAATTCTCTTTTAAAAATGTGAGGTGCTTGTGTAACAAAACTGCAATACATTAACAGACGAGGAGAATTAAGCTTCTGACTTCTACAGCTCAGCAATCTACCCATATTTTTCTGCTCTTTTCCTTTCTTTTCTCTTTCACATCTGGGTCATTCCTAAAGCTCAGTGCTTTTTGTGTCCCCAGTATTGATCATTGTATTAATTAAGTAAAATTTTAAACAATACAATTTCTAAACATCTTACTGAAATAATGAACACTTTCAAATACTAAGCACAATGTTTTCTACCCCCCCCCCCCCCCCAAATAAAATGACTGTATACATACTGTTTATATTTGTTAGATAGCAGCACCATGATCCCCAGTGCTGTACATTCTGATTTAGTGATTATATGTGAGGTTTAATCATGAAAATATCTTTAATACTGTTTAAAAGCTTTGATTAAGTTCCTCTAAACCCTGGATTTATTTTCTTTATGAGTTTGATTTTATTGCTGATTATGAGGGTTTTTCACACGTCCCTCAGGTTTCTGTCCATTACTACTGTCTCTTAAAATGAAGAGCTCTTTTACATACTGACATCATTTCCTGGAGCTCACATGATCTTTCTGGAGGGAAAACAACTGTGGAAGATGAGCAGCTTATTAAACTTCTCATTTTAATGTTGTTTTTACACATTTTATCCTAAAAGTCTTACATGGTCAACCACAACATGTCCACCCTGTTATGGGATATATGCAGTGGTGTATAGTAACGAAGTAATAATACTTTGTTACAGTACTTAAGTAGTCTTTTGAAGTACTTGTACTTTACTGGAGTATAAAAAATTTCAGCAACTTTCACTTTTACTCCGTTACATTCGCTGTATGTAAATTCGTTACTGGTTACTACAGAATGAAGGTAAATGATGTGAGATGTGTGACAGACTGCACGCTGGTTTGGTGAATCTGCGCCTGTAAATTAGACTGTGGTTTAACACATTACTGCGCATGTGCAAACGTTCTGTAAAAGCTGTCTGAGTTTTCTAAAGTGCGTCGTTCACCCAAAGACACGCAAATATGGAGATTTCAGAAGCTCCCCGTCCAACACACTGATGTAAGTTAACAATGATTAACAAAGTAAAGCTGCAGCATCAGCGGTTTTTTAAATATTATTAGCATTAACATTGTTCAGATATCTACCTACCATTTTTACTGATTACATTCGAACCACAAATGAAACGTTTCATAAATCATTACATTTGTTTGGAATTCATTGACTGCAAAACTCATGAAGTCCATTATTTTTAAAAAACTCACCTACAGACAGATATTTCCTCAGATAACTTCTGTATTAGACCAGTAGAGGAGAGATTCATGGTGCTGAGGAACATGCATCTTTAACCCTTTAATGATCTCAACTCATCCAACTTATTATTCATGATTTTTCAGCTGTTGGCTTCAAGTTAGAAATTGTGTTTTTTTAAAGTAAGAATACCAATATTTTTAGTTTAACACATGCCACTCAGTGAGTAGATACAGCCCAACAAGATTATTTAAATACAGCTTATTTTACTCAAATATTTAAATTATTGGTTAACAGATCATTAAAGGGATAAAAGTGCCACAGGTTTTGTTCAACTCTCTTGAGTTTTGCTTTAAATTAATTATGCCAAAATTATTTTGTGGTTATTGAAATATACTACCCAAATAAAAAATGGGACAGTATAGAAAATGCAAATAAAATAGATGCAGTGTTTCTTACATTTACATCGACTCACATTCTAAAAACGTTGGAACAGGAACATTTAGGGCTAGTAATAAGTTAAAGAAACAACTAAATAATGTCATGATTTCAAACAGGTGATGTCAACAGTTAATTATGATCATGAATTGGCACAAATCATGTTCAGATGAAAGGAAGAAAACAGGTTAATTGTTAAGGTGGTTTACAGGCTTAAAAGAACAATCTTTATATTTAAAATGACCTCTTCCATTTATACTAACAGCATTTACTTTTACTTCTACTTTTAATACTTAAGTACATTTAATATCAAATTACTTTTGATACTTAAGTACATTAAACATCAGATACTTTTAGACTTTTACTCAAGTAATATTCTAAAAGGTGACTTTTACTTCTATCAAAGACTTGTACTTTTACTCCAGTATGGCCTTCCGGTACTTTATTCACCACTGGATATATGACAAAAAGCAATATGATTTCATAATTTTAAGAATAATCACACTAAAAAGCAGAGAATTCTTTGTCTTCACTTTTATGCTAGCATGGTTTTTCTCACTCGCTAGCTAATGGCTAATTGTATGTCAGAAATGATCATCTATCAGTTTGCCTTCACACATAACTTTTAAGATGTAGACAGACCAGCTTTACCATTTATCAAATCAAATGAACTAAAGCCTAATAATTGAATTCAGTCTTCATCAGATAGCATTTTATGTTAGGTGCAGCAGATTCAGAATAAAGATTGGTGTTGGCACTAGGGCCGATGTGATGAACAGTTGAGGAGATAGAGTACAATCACAATTCAAACATGACATTACTCACTTGTATTAACATTTTGCTCATCTCTAAATGACTGAATGGCACAACTCTTAATGACATGATTAAGTTGCTCTGAGTTGAAGTAGCCATGTTGACCAGATTGCTAACTGCCCCAATTATCCCTACACCAGGTTATGTATGATGCCAGCACGTAAGTGCTAGCCCTCCCAGAACCCATACAGATTGCATTGCAGAGGCTACAGTTGGAGAAATGCCTTAATATGAGAGTCTATCAGAGCAATCTGGGTGATTTTCAATGTGTGTGTGTGTGTGTGTGTGTGTGTATCCTGTGATGGATTGGCGACCTGTCCAGTGTGTTTTCTACCTTTCACCCAGTGAATTGTACCCACTGCAACCGTTAATAGGGTAAACACAGTAAATGAATGAATGATAATAACAATAATAATAATATTCAGTGATAATAATAATAATAATAATAATAATAATAGTGATAATAATAATAATAATAAAAATAATAATAATAATATAGTAATACAATTTACCTGAACAGTTTACTGCAAGTACTTCTTGACAATGAGGAACCGCCCACCATATAGGTTTACAGAACTTAAGCTGTGATGCACTGCAGTCTAATTTATCCAGCCACAGTGATACTGGTGATTGAGACTGGGTAACACCGAAATCTACAGCCTCACCACAGTCCAGATGTTTACACACCAGTTCAACAGCATCTACTCTCCAGATATTACCACACAATTGTAGCCACTGATCCACAGCCAAAATCTCCAGTCTCCCATTACAGCGACTTCCACCATCCACCAACCTCACCTCGACTAAACAGCAGTGAGAGAGAGAGAGAGAGAGAGAGAGAGAAAGAGAGAGAGAGAGAGAGAGAGAGAGAGAGAGAGAATTTATTTTGACAAAGACATAAAAAACTGATCATAACTTCTTATCAGAACACAGAGATTCATCATAATGAAATGTTTGGAATTAATGTAAAGAATATTCTTGAACATTAAGATCCCCCCCGTCCTCTGTACAGTAGCTACGTTGAAGGTAACAGACTATGGACAGATTTTTGAG
The DNA here is from genome assembly GCF_030014385.1 of Trichomycterus rosablanca. Classification (NCBI taxonomy): domain Eukaryota; kingdom Metazoa; phylum Chordata; class Actinopteri; order Siluriformes; family Trichomycteridae; genus Trichomycterus; species Trichomycterus rosablanca. The sequence continues at coordinate 86,878,428 of NC_085988.1, read as the reverse complement.
GTACAGTGTATCACAAAAGTGAGTACACCCCTCACATTTCTGCAGATATTTAAGTATATCTTTTCATGGGACAACACTGACAAAATGACACTTTGACACAATGAAAAGTAGTCTGTGTGCAGCTTATATAACAGTGTAAATTTATTCTTCCCTCAAAATAACTCAATATACAGCCATTAATGTCTAAACCACCGGCAACAAAAGTGAGTACACCCCTTAGTGAAAGTTCCTGAAGTGTCAATATTTTGTGTGGCCACCATTATTTCCCAGAACTGCCTTAACTCTCCTGGGCATGGAGTTTACCAGAGCTTCACAGGTTGCCACTGGAATGCTTTTCCACTCCTCCATGACGACATCACGGAGTTGGCGGATATTCGAGACTTTGCGCTCCTCCACCTTCCGCTTGAGGATGCCCCAAAGAAGTTCTATTGGGTTTAGGTCTGGAGACATGCTTGGCCAGTCCATCACCTTTACCCTCAGCCTCTTCAATAAAGCAGTGGTCGTCTTATAGGTGTGTTTGGGGTCATTATCATGCTGGAACACTGCCCTGCGACCCAGTTTCCGGAGGGAGGGGATCATGCTCTGCTTCAGTATTTCACAGTACATATTGGAGTTCATGTGTCCCTCAATGAAATGTAACTCCCCAACACCTGCTGCACTCATGCAGCCCCAGACCATGGCATTCCCACCACCATGCTTGACTGTAGGCATGACACACTTATCTTTGTACTCCTCACCTGATTGCCGCCACACATGCTTGAGACCATCTGAACCAAACAAATTAATCTTGGTCTCATCAGACCATAGGACATGGTTCCAGTAATCCATGTCCTTTGTTGACATGTCTTCAGCAAACTGTTTGCAGGCTTTCTTGTGTGGAGACTTCAGAAGAGGCTTCATTCTGGGGTGACAGCCATGCAGACCAATTTGATGTAGTGTGCGGCGTATGGTCTGAGCACTGACAGGCTGACCCCCCACCTTTTCAATCTCTGCAGCAATGCTGACAGCACTCCTGCGCCTATCTTTCAAAGACAGCAGTTGGATGTGACGCTGAGCACGTGCACTCAGCTTCTTTGGACGACCAACGCGAGGTCTGTTCTGAGTGGACCCTGCTCTTTTAAAACGCTGGATGATCTTGGCCACTGTGCTGCAGCTCAGTTTCAGGTTGTTGGCAATCTTCTTGTAGCCTTGGCCATCTTCATGTAGCGCAACAATTCCTCTTTTAAGATCCTCAGAGAGTTCTTTGCCATGAGGTGCCATGTTGGAACTTTCAGTGACCAGTATGAGAGAGTGTGAGAGCTGTACTACTAAATTAAACACACCTGCTCCCTATGCACACCTGAGACCTAGTAACACTAACAAATCACATGACATTTTGGAGGGAAAATGACAAGCAGTGCTCAATTTGGACATTTAGGGGTGTAGTCTCTTAGGGGTGTACTCACTTTTGTTGCCGGTGGTTTAGACATTAATGGCTGTATATTGAGTTATTTTGAGGGAAGAATAAATTTACACTGTTATATAAGCTACACACAGACTACTTTTCATTGTGTCAAAGTGTCATTTTGTCAGTGTTGTCCCATGAAAAGATATACTTAAATATCTGCAGAAATGTGAGGGGTGTACTCACTTTTGTGATACACTGTATCAGTCGTGTGTCACAACTTTTATTGAGGGGTGTGAATCTCCAGGGTCAGGGTCCCAGTTTCTCTCTTGTGCACCTGAATTCAATAATTAGAAGGGGTGTCCCTAAACTTTTGTCTATATAGCATATACTGTCTTGTGAAAAAGTAGATAGATAGATAGATAGATTGACAGACAGACAGACAGACAGACAGACAATTTATTAATTCCAAGGGGAAAGTCAAGCATTACAGCAGCTCAAGGTACATTAGAAAAAGAATTGTTAGGTAGGTAAGTGTTACTGTACAGTACTTATTTACCCTCTTACTAATTTGTTCTATTTTTGCTAATTTTGTCACATTTAAATGTTTCAGATTTTCCAACTAATTTTAATATTAGATAAAAAGAGCAGACTCCTGCGCCAGACTCAGCTTGTTCCTCAACAAAAAGAGCTAAATGGTCACTCAGGTTCACTCGGAAAAGTTGGGCATAAGACAAATGTGTCTGCGTAGACGCCGTGCCGACCAGTAGCAGCACTAAAATTCAAACCCCGGATCTGGTGGGCTACTGTAAAAGACTGAGTACCGTGTTTTAAATCTTTACAACTAAATTAATTACTAGACTAACACGAGCTGAGTAAAAAAAAACATTTAAGGAATAAAGTTCATGCTTGATGCTTTAAAGTCTGTACTTACTAGCTGTTGTGAGGGTGAGTGTGGATGAGAGAAGAATCAAAGTCCTCCAGAAATCCATCTTCCTCCTTCCTGTACCCACTCTGTATCCACTCTGTATCCACTCTGTACCCACTCTGTATCCACTCTGTACCCACTCTGTACCCACTCTGTACCACTCTGTATCCACTCTGTATCCACTCTGTACCCACTCTGTACCCACTCTGTATCCACTCTGTATCCACTCTGTATCCACTCTGTATCCACTCTGTATCCACTCTGTACCCACTCTGTATCCACTCTGTATCCACTCTGTACCCACTCTGTACCCACTCTGTACCCACTCTGTACCCACTCTGTATTCACTCTGTACCCACTCTGTACCTGATGCGATCACCTCCACTCTCTCAGAGAGACTGAATGAGATGTTTCTCCTCTCTGTCTCACCCCCTTCAGAGAGAGAGAAACAGCCACCAATCACACTCACTGTTTCCTTATTAGAAAGAGGAGAGGAAACTATCAGACGCAGTCAACCAATCAGAGGAGCCGGTTCTGACTTTCTCCATACTGATGAAAAGAGCGTCGCTGCTGATAAACAGAACTCCTTCACCACATCACACACACACATACAGTACACGTCTTGATGTGGTACAGAAAAGGTGGAGTGATGTTCATGTGCATGTGCAAATGCATGCGTGTGCAGGTTTGTGTGTGTGTGTGTGTGTGTGTGTGTGTGTGCATGTGCAGGTGTGTTTATGCAGGGGGGAAAGTGTGTGTGTGTGTGTGTGTGTGTGTGTGTGTGTGATTGATGTGGTAAAGATAAGGTGGAGTGATGTTCATGTGCATGTGTGTGCGCAGGTTTGTGTGTGTACATGTGCAGGTGTGTTCATGCAGGGTGAAACTGTGTGTGTGTGTGTGTGTGTGTGTGTGTGTGTGTGTGTGCATGCAGAGGGGAGAAGAAACTAGTGTTAGAGGAATCATTACTGAATCAGTTACTGAATCAACAGTGAATCATTACTGAATCATTACTAAATAACAAGTGAATCAATCATATGAAGTGAATAGAAGATTATTATTATTATTAGTAGTAGAATAATTCATTCATTCATTTACTCACTCACTCATTTATTCACTTATTCATTCGTTGTTCCTGCTCTGAAATAGTAATAATTCTGGTCAGAAATAAAAACTACAACTAGTTAATGGATTATGAATGTGGTCAGTCACAACTACACAGTACAGTGTCATAACTCACTCACTCACTCAGTCTCACTGTCACTTGGGTGAAATTGGTGTTTGTTTTACCTGTTGTATTGTGACTTTCTCCACAATTGATGACTGATTCGCTTTCATAATGAGGCTTGATGGACAGCGACGGCGGCCGATCGCAATTGTGCTCGATGACCTGAGTGGGGATGGTCGGGAGGTGGGGCGAACCCTATTTGTTTCGAGACGAAAGAGTCGAGACGCACCGGCAGATGAGCGTGGAGGAGCTGCACCGGAGGCTGCTGTTGTGCTGCATTCCACCAGGCCTTGGGATACTCGCACTGGGGGCTGGTGGTTACCACTCCCGGGCAGAGTGTGAGTACTACATTCCTATGACGTAAGGGTGGGTGGAAATGCCCAATTATTGAACTCGGCTAATGCTCGACTGAGTGAATAGCAACGAAGACGTATAACTGCATGTCCGTGTATTGGCCAGAGTACTGCGGTCCGTTCTTTTTGTTTCCTTCCTAGTTGGCGTTGCCGTGAAGCACGTGGAGGAGAATCAGTGCGGAGGTGAGAGACCCTGAGCCACGTCGTGTTATCGGGGCCTGCTTCATGGGGACACAGACCAGGTCGTGCTGTGGCTGAGAGAAGTCCGCTTCACGATTTTCCTTCTTACGGAATAGTTTTAAGAGAAGTTGGGATCGGATTTCTAGGCTTTTTCCTGGACTAGATAACTGAGTACAACTTAGAACCCTCCTGAGATTATTTTACTTTTTTGTTTTTGTTTGTTTTCCATTTTGTTTAGTTGTGTTAAGTATTTAGAGTAGTTTTTCGTACTTTTACTTCTTTCGCCATTTATTATTGACTGGGCACAGGTTACATTAACCATCAGTACAACTGTTTTATTTATAGGTCGTGTTTTGTGGGCTTGATTTCATTTGATTGATGTGAAGGGGTTTTGTTTTGTGGTTTTTTTTTGAGTGACGAGAGTTGTACGGGGGTTACCCTAGCCTGGTCTTAGTAAATTGTGAGTGAAGTTATTCTAGTATTTTAAAGTATTTAGTCCTTTGAGAAGAGTAATTTAGTTGGTCCCTATGTGAACGTCTTTTTAAAATTCAGTAAATTGTGGTGGTCTATCTTGATTGTTCGCACCCCAGATCGAAAAGAACCTGTGCTGCTATACGAATACGAATACGAATACGAATCCTTTATTGTCATTGCACATTGTACTTGTACACTTATACAACGAAATTGAAATACAACCCCCCCCTCTCGGTGCAAGGAAAAAAACAACCACAGCAAACAATAGTACTAGTATATACAAATATAAATATAAAAAAAGCACTTAAACAAAACCGAAGCAGGAAAAGAAGCTATTGCACATGTCCAATAAATGTCCAATTAAATGTTTTAAATTATAAGTTGCACATGTCCCATTAAAGTGAATGAAATTGCAATTGCACAATACCCGTTAAATGACACATGATGTGTCACATGTTTGTGTTTAACAGAGCTATGGCCCTGTTGTAAAAACTGTCTCTCAGTCTATTAGTCCTTGTTTTGATTTGCCTGTACCGTCTACCCGAGGGCATCAGTTCAAACATCCGGTACCCTGGGTGTGTGCTGTCTTTTTTAATTTTGTGTGCCCTCCTGAGACAGCGGGTGCTGTAGAGCTCCTTTAGTGATGGGAGAGGGTGCCCAATGATTTTCTGGGCGGTGTTGATGACCCTCTGTATGGCCTTCTTGTGTGCTGTGGTGCAGCTGGAGAACCACACAGAGATGCAATAAGTCAGAACACTCTCCACAGAGCAGCGGTAGAAAGCAGTCAGCAGATCTTTCCTCAGGTTGAGCCTCCTGAGGATCCTCAGAAAGTGGAGGCGCTGCTGGGCCCTCTTCACTACCGCCGAGGTATTAGAACTCCATTGGAGGTCTGCGTCCATATGCACCCCCAGAAACTTGAAGCTGGGTACCCTCTCCACACACTCCCCGTTAATCCAAATTGGATGCAGTTCAGACTTCCTCCTCCTGAAGTCTACAATTAGTTCTTTGGTCTTGGAGGTGTTGATGACCAAGTTGTTGTCTGCGCACCACCCCACTAGCCTTTGGACCTCCTCCTTATATGCCGTTTCATCGCCATTAGAGATAAGTCCAACCAGGGTGGTGTCATCTGTGAACTTAATTGTGACGTTGTCTGGATGGCTACTGACACAGTCGTACGTGTACAGGGTATAGAGTAGTGGACTCAGCACACAGCCCTGTGGAGACCCAGTGTTGAGTCTGAGGGCTGTGGAGAGATGTGAGCCGACTCTAACTCTCTGTGTACGGTCTGAGAGGAAGTCTCTAATCCAGCAGCAGATGTTGGTTGAAAGTCCAATGTCCATTAACTTTACAGTTAGTTTTTCCGGGAGTATGGTATTGAAGGCCGAGCTAAAGTCTACGAAGAGCAGCCTGGCATAGCGTCCCTGCAGTTCCAGGTGAGAGATGGTGGTGTGTAGCGCTGTTACTATGGCATCCTCTGTAGATCTGTTAGCTCTGTATGCGAACTGAAGTGGGTCGAGGGTGGGTGGGAGGCAGGACATGATGTGGCGTTTCACCAGTTTTTCAAAGCACTTCATGACAATCGGTGTCAGAGCGACTGGTCGGTAGTCATTGAGGCTGCTGATGCTGGTCTTTTTCGGCAGTGGTATGATTGTGGCCTCCTTCAGACATGGTGGGATGAAGGACTGGGACAGTGATGCATTGAAGATCTTTAGCTGCAATGTAAAGACCATCTGTAGTAATGCCTGTTCTTATATTATGGGATGTTCAACAAGTTCTCAGTCAGATGTTTCCATCATTTTGGCTATATAGTGTAGGTGCTCAGATTCTGCTGAATAGCTTCATCTCATCAGGAAATACCAATTATTTCATGTTTTACAAAATTTCCTGCACAAATTCAGCAGCAGGTACGAAGTCGACTCTTTATAACCAAGTGTGCAAATGTCGTATGTGGATATAAATAATGTGGAAGGTATAAAGCACAGCAACGTGCAACAGGAGCAACTTACTGATTCAATTTATAGACCAGAAATCCAATAATAATCAGACAGAGGAAGAAGCACCGAAAATGGAACAACCATATACTGTTAGGAGTCACTGCTGTGCTCACTTCTCTTCTGGCTCAACCCAGGGTGTTTTGGTGACTCCTGGTGGCGCTTATTGCAACTGCACCAGCTTAATTGGTTCTGGAGCTAACCAATAGATCTCCACCGTGGCTAATTAGTCACACCTGCTTCCTATCTACTCCTCATCTACCAGCAGTTAAAAACCCCCAGTTTCTCTCAATCTCCACCAGATCGTCTGTTGATGTCAGCGTGAACTGCTCAGCTCTCCTGGTTACCTTTTTGAACTTTTGATAATTGAACTTTTGATAATTGAACTTTTGATAATTGAACTTTGTGCTTTTTCCTGGATCCCATGCTTCCAGTGTTCCTGACCCCCGCCTCGTTTTCTCCTGGTTCCTGGGTTTCTCGCCTCCTTCCTTTCTCCAGCGTTCCTGCCAGTTCCTCCGGTCTTCACCTCAGCCTTCTGGTTCCAGTGCTGCTTCTCCCAAGCTCCTCCTGCCTCTCTCCAAACCTTCGGGTTCCAGTGCTGTGTCTCCAAAGCTCCTCCTGCCTCCTTCCCAGCCTTCTGGTCCCCAGCCGGCAGTCCCACCTACCACGATCCCTGCCTCCTGGTTTCCTCGTTGACCATTCCTGTGCTCCTGCCCCGGCGTGTTTTTCCTCCTGTATTTTCAATAAATCTAACTAACTTATCTCTGTGTCTGTGGTGTGGTGTTCGCCTGGTGGTTCCTCCAAAAAACCTTTTATTGGCTCTGCCAATCGTAACAGTACGATCTGGTCCTATGGAACCCGCGAACCCGCCCTCCGAAGACCAGAGGTCCCTGGAGGCCCTCCTTTGCCACCAAGCCACCCAGCTGGACCAGCATGACCAACTGCTCAAGTCCCTAATTGAGAGCAACCGCCAACTGGTCCAACAGCTGGGAAATGTATCCAGACAGGTTGCCGCACTTATCTCCTCCCCTAATCCCAGTGTCACTCCCCACGTCCCTGGTCATGTTCACCCAGACTCTGGGTTCGCTCCTCCGGCTCTGGTTCCCTCTGCCTCGCCTCATTCACTAGCGGAGGGACTCACCACTCACCCTGAACCGTATCATGGTGAGCTGGATAAATGTCGGGGCTTTTTGTACCAGTGTGGTCTGGTTTTCGGTCAGCGACCAGTCACATTTGCCTCAGACGCCAGCAAAGTCTCATACGTTATAGGACTCCTTAGGGGGAAAGCCCTGACTTGGGCCGAGGCCGCCCAGTCCGTGGTCGGCCCACAGGTGGGCTCGTTCGGGGACTTCCTCAGCAGGTTCCGGGCAGTCTTTGACCACCCAAACTATGCTGGGGACGCCGCTAGCCGTCTATTAGGGCTACGCCAGGGCTCCCGGTCGGTCGCGGACTATGCTGTGGAGTTCTGGACTTTGGCTGCGGACTCCGGCTGGAACGATGAAGCCCTTCGCGGGGTTTTCCGTCGTGGTCTGGAGGAGCGCCTCAAAGATGAGCTGGCAGCCCGTGATGAGCCCACCGAGCTTAAGGAAATTATTGACCTGGCCATTCGGTTAGATGGACGTCTCCGGGAGCGCCGCCTGGAGAGGTCAACACGCCCAGTCCAGACCCCGAGGCCTATCGCTTTCAGGCCCACTCAAACATTCGTCCCCCTAGGCCTACCACCAGCACTTCCTACTGCCAATGCCCCAGAACCCATGCAGCTTGGTCGTGCCCGGCTCACCCCAGAGGAACGCTCCAAAAGGCTCCTCTCAGGTGAATGCCTCTATTGTGGCCAGGGGGGACACCTCATTGCCACATGTCCAGTACGCCCAAAAGACAGAGCTCGTCAGTAGGAGTGGGGACTCTGACGAGCACTATCACTGAGGTCCCCCTGTCTCGGCCCCGTCTCCTGGTCCCTGCCACCCTTTGTCTTCCTGAAGGCCCCATACATCTCTCTGCGTTAATTGACTCTGGGTCTGAGGACAACCTCATTGATGCAGACTTGGCCAACCTTGCTGGCTGCACCTTGGAGACCCTCGACACTCCCATTACTGCCCATGCCCTGGACGGCCGGATCCTTGCCCGTATCACTCACCGCACTGCACCACTGACCCTGGTTCTCTCTGGAAACCACCGCGAGACCATGACGTTCTCCATCATCAAGACTCCTAAATCCCCTCTAGTTCTGGGTTTTCCTTGGCTTGCCACCCACAACCCACACCTTGACTGGCAGCAAGGAAAAATTGCTACCTGGAGTGATTTCTGTCACTCCTGTTGCTTACAGTCTGCTGTCCATCCCTCTGGTCCTCGACCAAGTCCTCCACCCTCCAAGGACTCTGTAGACCTCTCTAAGGTACCCTTCACGTTCCACGACCTCTGGGAGGTGTTTAGCAAGACCCATGCCCTGACCTTGCCGCCCCACCGTCCGTATGACTGTGCCATTGACCTCCTCCCAGGGGCCCCTCTTCCCACTAGCCGTCTTTACCAGTTGTCACGCTCCGAGAGAGAAGCTATGGAGAGTTACATCTCCGAGAGCCTAGCGGCTGGCCTCATCCGCCCATCCTCCTCTCCTCTGGGTGCAGGGTTTTTCTTCGTGGAGAAACGAGATAAGACCCTGAGGCCCTGCATCGATTATAGGGGCCTAAACCAAATCACGGTGAAAAACAAATATCCCCTTCCTTTGACTTCGTCTGTCTTTGAGTCTCTACAAAAAGCTTCCATCTTTAGTAAACTGGATCTCCGCAATGCCTACCATCTTGTACGTATTCGTGAGGGGGATGAATGGAAGACGGCCTTCAATACCCCCCTGGGACACTTCGAATACCGGGTCATGCCTTTTGGCCTAACCAACGCCCCCGCAGTCTTCCAAGCCCTGGTGAATGACGTCCTGCGTGATTTTCTCTACAGGTTTGTCTTTGTATACTTGGATGACATTCTCATTTTTTCTCAGACCCCTGAAGAACATGTCACCCATGTCCGCCAGGTCCTTAACCGCTTGCTGGAAAATCAGCTATTTGTCAAGGCGGAGAAGTGCGAGTTCCTTGTGGACACTGTTACCTTCCTGGGCTTTGTCATCCGGCCAGGACTAATCAAGGCAGATCCCGAAAAGATCCGTGCTGTGGTGGAGTGGCCAATTCCCTCATGCCGCAAGGCTTTGCAGCGCTTCCTGGGTTTCGCCAATTTCTACCGGAGGTTCATCCGGGATTACAGTAAGGTAGTTGCTCCGCTCACCCATCTGACCTCCACCAAGACCCCTTTTTGCTGGACCCTGGAAGCCCAGTCTGCTTTCCACCATCTGAAAGGCATGTTTACCTCTGCTCCCATCCTCATTCAGCCAGATCCTTCCAAACACTTCATCGTAGAAGTCGATGCCTCTGACTGTGGAGTGGGTGCTATTTTATCCCAGCGTTCAGGCCCTGACAATAAGCTCCATCCGTGTGCATTTTTCTCCAGACGTCTTACCCCAGCGGAAGCTAACTACGATGTTGGCAACCGTGAGCTCTTGGCCATCAAACTCGCCCTAGAAGAGTGGAGACACTGGCTGGAAGGTACGGAGTTGCCCTTTGTCGTCTGGACAGACCACAAAAACCTGTCCTATGTCCAGACGGCTAAGCGGTTAAATTCCCGGCAAGCCAGGTGGGCGCTGTTCTTCAGCCGCTTTAACTTTACCCTGACCTACCGCCCTGGCTCTCGTAACACCAAGCCGGATGCGCTCTCCCGCCAGTTCTCCTCGGGTGACTCCCCATCCCCCTCTGAGACCATCTTACCTTCTGACCGCGTCATAGCCAGCGTCACCTGGGAAATTAAAGAAGCCATACAGGAAGCCCAGAAACTAGAACCTGACCCCGGTAATGGCCCCCCTAACCGTCTCTTTGTACCTCGAGCAGTGCGGTCTTCTGTCCTCGAGTGGGGCCACAGCTCCAAATTTGCCTGTCATCCTGGTGCAAATCGAACAGAGTCCCTCCTTAGGAGGCTTTTCTGGTGGCCCTCTCTGGAGTCCGACACAAGGGAGTTTGTCGCTGCATGCCCTACTTGTGCTCGGAGCAAGCCCTCCCATCAGTCCCCTGCAGGCCTGCTACAACCCCTCCCGGTCCCTGGGCGTCCCTGGTCCCACATAGCCCTCGATTTTGTAACCGGCCTTCCCGAGTCCCATGGCATGACCGTCATCTTGACTGTTGTGGACCGTTTCTCCAAAGCAGTACGCCTACTAGCACTTCCCAAGCTTCCTTCTGCCCTTGAAACAGTCCAGCTTCTAGTTGATCAGGTCTTTAAAATCCATGGGATACCTCAGGACATCGTATCTGACCGTGGCCCCCAGTTCGTGTCCCAAGTCTGGCGTTCCTTTTGTAAGGCCCTGGGAGCATCCGTTAGCCTCTCTTCAGGGTTTCACCCCCAATCCAATGGGCAAGCAGAAAGGGCAAATCAGGAACTGGAGGCCGCCCTGCGCTGCGTCACTGCGAGTAACCCTTCTCACTGGAGCACTCACCTCGCCTGGGTGGAATACGCCCATAATTCTCTAACCTGTTCTGCCACTGGGCAATCTCCGTTTGAAGCCTCTCTGGGTTATCAGCCGCCATTATTCCCGGAGCAGGAATGGGACTTGGCAGTTCCCTCGGTTCAGCACCACATCCGCCGCTGTAGGAAGACCTGGAACACTGTCAAGGCGGCCCTAATTAAATCCCAAAAATCAACCCAACAGTTTGCCAACCGCCATCGGAGACCCAGCCCCCAGTACCTTCCCGGACAACCAGTGTGGTTATCTTCCCGAAACATCCCTTTGCGCACCGATTCCAGGAAACTGGCACCCCGATTCATTGGCCCCTACAAGGTTGATAAGATTATCAGCCCCACTGCTGTCCGCCTCAAGCTCCCCAAGCACATGCGGGTCCACCCAACATTCCATGTCTCTCAGTTAAAACCCGTTCGCCACTCCATTCTGTGCCCTCCTTCCGAGCCCCCTCCGCCCACCCGACTTATCGAAGGTCATCCGGCCTATACAGTCCGCCGCCTCCTTAATTCCAGACGCCGGGGCCGGGGCCTTCAATATCTCGTTGACTGGGAGGGCTATGGGCCTGAGGAACGCTCCTGGGTTCCCCGTTCAGCCATCCTGGACCCACAGCTCATCCAGGAATTCCACCTAGGCAACCCTGACAAGCTGAGTAGGTCACCTAGAGGTGCCCGTTAAAAGGGGGGGTACTGTTAGGAGTCACTGCTGTGCTCACTTCTCTTCTGGCTCAACCCAGGGTGTTTTGGTGACTCCTGGTGGCGCTTATTGCAACTGCACCAGCTTAATTGGTTCTGGAGCTAACCAATAGATCTCCACCGTGGCTAATTAGTCACACCTGCTTCCTATCTACTCCTCATCTACCAGCAGTTAAAAACCCCCAGTTTCTCTCAATCTCCACCAGATCGTCTGTTGATGTCAGCGTGAACTGCTCAGCTCTCCTGGTTACCTTTTTGAACTTTTGATAATTGAACTTTTGATAATTGAACTTTTGATAATTGAACTTTGTGCTTTTTCCTGGATCCCATGCTTCCAGTGTTCCTGACCCCCGCCTCGTTTTCTCCTGGTTCCTGGGTTTCTCGCCTCCTTCCTTTCTCCAGCGTTCCTGCCAGTTCCTCCGGTCTTCACCTCAGCCTTCTGGTTCCAGTGCTGCTTCTCCCAAGCTCCTCCTGCCTCTCTCCAAACCTTCGGGTTCCAGTGCTGTGTCTCCAAAGCTCCTCCTGCCTCCTTCCCAGCCTTCTGGTCCCCAGCCGGCAGTCCCACCTACCACGATCCCTGCCTCCTGGTTTCCTCGTTGACCATTCCTGTGCTCCTGCCCCGGCGTGTTTTTCCTCCTGTATTTTCAATAAATCTAACTAACTTATCTCTGTGTCTGTGGTGTGGTGTTCGCCTGGTGGTTCCTCCAAAAAACCTTTTATTGGCTCTGCCAATCGTAACATATACAAGTGAAGGACCAGACAGAGTACAGCAAGAACACACTTTCAGAGTGTTGTTAAAAATGTAATTGTAACTCATGTTTATGTGTTTAGTTTTTGAAATTCCTGCAAATGAGTTCAGCGCCATCTCTTGGTCATATGCCGCCAGCACATTTTTCTATTCAGCCAATTGAATGCTGGGAGATCTGCAGCAGTCGTCTTGCAGGCTGGATCTAATATTAGAAATCTACCAGACATTGTTTAGGCTCCAAATGCAGTGTATAGGTGTAAAATTCCTTTGGGTTCTGGCACATGTGGGAGTAGGTGGAAATGAGATAGCTGATATGGTAGTGAAACAATGTTTGAAATGATCCAGCTGTGAAATGGCAATTCCTCTCAGTAAAGCAGAGGTGAAAGTACTTATTAAGAGGCATGTTCAAACCCTGTGGTAGAGTGAGTGGGAACATGAGTCTAAGGGTAGACATCTGTACAATATCCAGCCTAGAATAGGTTCAGGTACAGTTGATGGATACGGGCGGAGACAAGAAGTGGTTCTGGCTCGGCTTCGAATAGGTCACACCTTATTGAATTCATCACTACACCTCATTCAGAAACATGACGCAGGGCTACCATGAGCTGGTTAATACAGGCTATTTTACACTCTTTTAATCGAAGTTTGTAAATCACACGTGCTCAGTTACTGACTAGCCTGTTCTGTTTAGGCTGGCTAGCTGACCATTCCGTTCATGTGTAATAAGAAATATAGAGGTACAGTATGCATTTATTATTTATTACTGTTAGTATAAAATAACTATATTAAATTACTATAATAGATACTATACTAGAAGCTATAATAGATATTAGGAGCTATAATATGTATTACATTTATGAATAATGAATTATATGTATTATGAATATGTATTTGAATTATTATATAAGAATATATGTAGTTATATCTATATTATTATACTATACGATCATAGTTTCACTACTTTTATGTTTACTATATAAAGCAAACTGTAAACAGCCGCAGCAGATAGAGTGAGCACTGCTGTGGGCTGGCTTGCTGACCATTCCGTGTTGACTTTATGTGGTTGCTAAACTCGTTGCAGATAAATAAAAAAGCCCTTCATCCACCAACCAGTGTCGGTGATTAAGGACAGGACGAAACACAAAAGGTCACATAATCACCCACTTTCTAATTTCCTCTATTACTGTTATCTTTCAAACACTGATTTATTTTAGATAATTTAATAAAACATGATATTAAATAAAGTTGGAATTAAAACACAACTTATTTAGTAACGCAGCATTTTATGTACATGAGAATGAGGTTATCAAGCACAGATATCACCTTTGTGTCAACATAATTGTCCCCTAATGACATTTTTGGCTGCAGCACCTTTATCAGCACTGACTGACACCAATCACTTTCTACAATTTGATCTCAATCTGATCACATCACTGTGGTGGAATTTGAGCTCCATTATTCTTTATCGAAACTGGTTTGAATCAAAAACCCTTCTGGTTATCAAGGCAAGGCAAGGCAAGTTTATTTGTATAGCACCTTTCATACACAGTGGCAATTCAAAGTGCTTTACATAAGGAAAAAAGAATTAATTAAAAGCATTAAAACATTCCTGAGATCTAGAACCTCAGAAAGACTTCTTGCAAACATTTAGTTATAATTAAGACAACATGAAATTCAAATAAGAGAGATAAAACATGAACATGAAATTAAGAACATGAAAAATTAAAAGAAAATATTGTAAAATATACCCTACAATTTAGGGAATATGAAATTAAAACAAGAGAGATACACGTTATTATAAGTGATTAATTATACATATTAACGGGGAAATTACAGTACTAAATACTAAGACTATCCCACAGACTGACAGCAGACAAAGTAACTTATACTACCGGTCGTCACCAATAGTACAGTATCAGACACACTGCTGCTTAAGAGACACACTGCTGGTCATCAGACACACTGCTTAAGAGACACACTGCTTTAAATCAGACACACTGCTGGTTATCAAACACACTGTTGGTTATCAGACAGTGTATTGGATTCAGTGTAAAGATTTTCATTGTATAGTCTTTATTACCACCTAGTGGCGGTTGCCAGTAGCTGCTCTGATTAGAAAGTCTGTTAATAGAAATGGAAAGAAACGGAAGGAATGGGAAGGAAACGGAAAGAAGCACAGAAACTCCTCCTTTTCTCTTCAAGAGTTTCATACGCAGTGGCAATTCAAAGTGAGCCCGTAGCAAGAGCCCGTGCCAAAGCAGAGGCAGCAAAAGCCAGGCTGGCCTTCACAGAGAAAGAGAATGAACTTATAATTGAGAAAGCCAAGCTGGAAGCCAGAATTGATTACATCAATCTTCAGCGAGAAGCTGAAGCAGCCAATGCTGAAGCTATAGTATTGGAGACAGCAGCAGCAGACATAGATGGCGCTGATCGAGTCAAAGGATTTGAGTTCCTATCCCTTTATGCCCTAAAAAGGACTGGTGACTATGTAACTCACCATGTGCTGAATTACTTTGCACAGGAATACAGACATGAGAAAGATGTCTACCACCCCCTGCCTCCTGTGCTCACACCTCAACCATTCACCCAGGCACCTGAAAATGAGAAGGATTTCTACCGCCCCTTGTCTCCAGCTGTCGTAGGGCAACAAGACTACAATGGTCAGAGAGGAGCTCAGTCACAGACCATCAATAGGAGGCCAATGTACCAACAAAAGGATATAAAGCCGCTTCACACAGAGTTACTACAACAAAGAGCTTATGGTCATCAGCACAGTGCTCTCCCCAATAATCCATCATATGCGACCAACACCAATCAAAACGCTACAACAGCTGATCTTGCCAAATTCCTTGCTAAGAACCAGCTAATATCTTCAGGACTGACAAAGTTTGATGACTTACCTGAACACTTCTAAGCCTGGAGGGAGACCTTCATCAACACTATTGAAACCCTTGAGCTGTCACCAAGTGAAGAGATGGACTTGATCAAATGGCTAGGTAAGGCTTCCAGTGAGCAAGCATTTAAAATTAGATCAGTAAATGTCAGAAAACCCGTGATTGGTCTTAAAACAATTTGGGGAAAATTGAATAAAACCTATGGATCTGCAGAAGTGATTGAAAGTGCTCTTTTTATTAAAATTGAGAATTTCCCTAGGATCCATGACAGAGACAGTAAAAAACTGCAGGAGCTAGCATACCTTCTGATGGAATTGGATGTTGCCAAGAAAGATGAGTACTTGCCAGGGTTAGCTTACCTTGACACAGCAAGAGGAGTGAAACCCATTGTCAAAAAGCTGCCCTTATATCTCCAAGACAATTGGTTGTCTCAAGGATGCAAATACAAGAGAGAACATGGCGTTGCTTTTCCTCCTTTTTGCTTCTTCAAAGTGTTCGTCTGTAGGGAAGCTGAAGAGAGAAATGACCCCAGCTTCAACCTACCCACTTTCTCTACAACCTCTTATAAAAAAGAGAAGTTTGGTCAAATGAAACCTATCTCTGTACATAAAACAAGCATATCGTCATCTGATATTGTACACAAAATAGAAAATCCTGATCGACTGTGCCCTATTCATAACAAACCCCACTCATTGAAGAAATGCAGAGGATTCAGGAAAATGAGCCTTGATGACAGAAAGAAATTCCTAAAAGAGAACATATGCTTTCGCTGCTGTGCTTCTACAACTCACCGAGCAAAATCTTGTGAAACCTCCATCAACTGTAAGGAGTGTAACAGTGATAAACACGTTGCTGCTCTTCACCCAGGGCCTGCTTCACAGTCACAGTTGAGTCTATCCTCTTCTTCAGAGAACAGCGGGGAGAGAGAGGATACAGAGCCGCCAGATATTTCATCAAGTTGCACTAAGGTATGTGGTGAAGACTTCAAGGGCAGATCCTGCTCAAAGATTTGCCTCGTGATTGTGCACCCCGATGGTAATCCCAAGCTACAGAGAAAAATGTACGCCATTTTAGATGACCAAAGCAACATGTCTTTGGCTAGATCAGAGTTCTTTGACATATTCGGCATCAAGGGAACAGCAGTGACGTACACACTCAAAACCTGTGCAGGAAGGGTGGAATCAACCAGTAGAAGAGCCTATGGTTTCACAGTAGAATCTATTGATGGAAAAATACAAATTCCACTACCTACACTGTAGTGTAACTTGCCTTACTCCATGTGAAAATCTGATACATGTGAAAGAGATCTATAGTGTGAACGACAATAGGAAGAATCCTCCTCTGCAAAAACCCACACACAGTACATCAGTGGTATCAAATAAAGATAGTCTGGGGACTCGTTTTGCACGACGGAGAATGACAACCTGCTCGCTCACTCCATTGAGAACATAACTTTCCTTCAGATCATGGACAAGGAGTTCTTCCAAGATGACACAAACAGTTGGGTTGCTCCTCTCCCTTTCCGCCATCCACGCAGACGTCTCCCTAACAACAGAGAACATGCTTACAGCCGTCTGATGTTATTGCGACGAATATTAGAAAAGAAACCTGGAATGAAAGTTCAATTCACTGAGTTCATGCAAAAAAGGCTTGACAATAAACATGCAGAACAAGCACCGCCGCTCAAAGAAGGGAAAGAATGTTGGTATCTCCCTACCTTTGGAGTTTACCACCCCCAAAAACCGGATCAGATTTGTGTAGTATTCAATTCCAGTGCACAGTATGATGGAATATCACTTAATGAGGTTTTGCTTTCTGGACCAGACCTTAACAACAGCCTCATTGGAGTGCTCCTCAGATTCAGAAGAGAACCTGTAGCAGTGATGGCGGATATACGGCAGATGTTCTACTGTTTTGTGGTAAGTGAAGACTGCAGAGACTTCTTAGTTATTATGGTACAAGGGAAATGATCTTAGTAAAGAAGTGGTGGATTACCGCATGCGAGTTCATGTTTTTGGGAACAGCCCATCACCTGCAGTAGCAATATTTGGCCTGAGGAGGGCAGCAAAGCACCATGAAGACGATTATGGCAGTGATGCCAGACACTTTGTTGAAAGAGAGTTTTATGTCGATGACGGACTTTGCTCATTTGCAACGGAAGCTGAAGCCATTGATGTTCTACGTCGAACACAGCAAATGTTGGCTAGGTCAAACATAACACTACACAAGATAGCCTCAAATCGTGCACAAGTGATGAATGCATTTTCCGCAGAGGTATACATCTATCTCTACATCCAAAGCAAAACACATAGAACTGTGTGTTTTTACTGATGCCTCTGTCAAAGCAATATCCGCAGTGGCCTACCTGAAGGTTACAAATGGACATGGTTACAGTGAGGTAGGCTTTGTCTTTGGTAAGTCCAAGCTCACTCCCCAGCTTGAGCAGACAATCCCCAGGTTAGAGTTGTGTGCAGCTGTATTGGCCGTTGAGATTATGGAGCTTGTCATCCGAGAGATTGATCTTAAAGTAAATGCAGTACAACTCCGATAGCAGAGTCGTATTAGGATACATTCACAATAAGACAAGAAGATTTTACGTCTACGTGAGTAATCGTGTACAACGTATCCGACAGTCAACACAGCCAGAACAGTGGAGTTATGTTCCCTCTGAGCTAAACCCTGCAGATCATGGGTCCCGGTCTGTTCCAGCTGCTGAGCTTGCAAGCACTACATGGCTGACTGGACCAGCTTTCTTGACCAAGCCACCCAGTTCAGATGTCAACACTGAGAATGAGATGACATATGACCTCATAGATCCAGATTCTGATGCTGAGATTCGTCCTAAGGTAACTTAGGAGCAAGTCATCATAAAGTGTGTGCAATATGAAAGCTATTCAGAAGAGCTGAAATGCATCAAGTCAAACTGTGACCTCCCTAAAACAAGCCCTCTTCATAAACTTCGACCAGTTGTTGACAACGAAGGCATGCTGAGAATAGGTAGACGCATCAACCAGGTAGAACTTAAAATGTGGGAAGCCCATCCTCTCATTATACCAAGCCGTCACCATGTAGCAACTCCACTCGTCCGTCACCATCATGAATGTGTGAAACATCAGGGCAGACATTTCACTGAAGGTGCAATTCGTGCCAGTGGTCTATGGATAGTGGGAGGAAAACGTCTCATCAACAGCTGCATTCACAAGTGTGTCACATGCAAAAAACTGCGAGGAAGGATGGAGCAACAACAAATGTCTGATCTACCTGCAGAACGCCTACAAGTAGACCCCCCATTTTCCTATGTAGGACTTGACGTATTTGGGCCATGGGAAGTCCTCACACGTCGTACCAGAGGTGGGCAAGCCAACAATAAAAGGTGGGCAGTTTTATTCACATGAATGTCCACGCGTGCCATTCACATTGAAGTAATTGAAACCATGACTTCTTCAAGTTTCATAAATGCACTCAGGAGATTTTTCTCCTAACATTCAAGGTTGTGCCAGACAGCTTCGATCAGACTGTGGGACCAAATTTATTGGTGCATGTAAAGAGCTGAAAATGGATTCACCAGGCCCTGGTCCTTCAAACATAGAAAACTACCTCCTTCAACAAAAATGCACCTGGGTTTTCAACCCTCCTCATGCTTCACATATGGGTGGTGCTTGGGAGCACATGATTGGAGTAGCACGACGAATTCTAGATTCCATGCTCCTTGAAGTTGGACCTTCTAAACTCACTCATGAAGTCCCTACTACCTTTATGGCAGAGGTTAGTGCTATTGTGAATGCGAGGCCATTAATTCCTGTATCCACTGATCCAGAGGATCCCCTCATTCTAACCCCTTCTATGCTGCTGACACAGAAAACAGGCACACCTTTTTCTCCTACCATTAAGTTCTCAAAAGGAGATTTGCTCAAGAACCAGTGGAAGAGAGTTCAGGCCTTCTGGCAGAGACCTTCTGATCTAGATGGCAACACGAATATTTGATCACACTTCAGAGTCGGCAGAAGTGGCAATCACAAAAACCCAATCTCAAGGAAGGAGACATAGTTCTAATGAAGGACAGTCCAGCAAAAAGAAATCAGTGGCCAATGGGAGTTATCGTGAAAGCCATTCCCAGCCGAGATGGACTGGTTAGGAAAGTGGAAGTCAAAGTGACAAGAAATCAGACATTCAAGATATTCTCCAGACCCATTTCTAAAGTTGTCCTGCTTCTTTGTCAGGAGGACAAGCAAACCCAAGAGACCTCTTCTTTAACTCAACAGCCTCTCACACATGAGTCAATACCAGAATAGCTGTGTTACGTGACTTGCTAGTACTGTAATTGTCATAGGCCTTGGCTTACAACTCAACTATTCTTCTGTAAAGACTCTATGGACTGTGGGCCATTATGTGTAGTGGCATATTTCTTAATATGCCAGGCGGGGAGTGTATTGGATTTAGTGTAGCGATTTTCCTTGTATAGTCTTCATTACCACCTAGTGGTGGTTGCCAGTATCTGTTCTGAATAGAAAGTCTGTTAATAGAAATTATTTAGAAAGGAAACAGGAAGTAGCACAGAAACTCCTCCTTTTCTCTTCTCAAGGTTATAGAGTGAGCAGCTCCATTAATCATCTCCTTTGCCTTAAAGTTCGCACAAAGTTTCACTCATTTTGAGAGGTGTGGTGTGTAAGATAAAAGACCAACTGAACCGACTCGTGAATCGGCATGAGCTGATTCAACTAAACAACTCCAAACAACAGTAGGAGAAACTCTGAACACAAATCTTCAAATCTAAGCAAATTTCAGTAAAAACAACTGCACAGAAAAAGCTGAGAGCTGCTGTCCTGTATTATTTCACCTTACTGTGAGAGCTGTGGGGGGCAGTAGATGTAGCCAATGAGAGAAATGATCTTCTCCTAAAATGAGTGTAGAAATCTCTTTTCCTCTTGTCCAACACGACCACTAACCATTCATGGCCGCTAGATGGAGCTATAAGCTTAGTTTTGACATGAGTATTCTCTCCCAAAAACCACTATTAAAAGTTCATTCCTAATAGAAGCTACTACAAGCTAACTTACATTCACACTAAATACCAATAAATAGATTTAACAAGATGAACCTACCAGCTTCTATAACATAAAATCATGATTCAATTATTTAGGTGAACAGTAACATTCCTAACATACAACACAATGTTCTTCACATTCTTATATAGTTACTCTGACTATCAGCATAACATCATTCCTGAGGCTAGATTTACATTTAAAAGATTTACATAAAGAGAGTATCATTATAAAAATAACAATTATAGAAATAATTAAATGTTGGGACGATGGACTAGACAATTGTTGGACTAGGAAGGTTTCAAACTGGGATCTTGGGTTGTGGAATCTCTGAACCTATTCTACATTTACATTTTCAGCATTTAGTGGACGCTTTTATCCAAAGTGATTCACAGTTCTGACTGAATACAGTTTGAGCAATTGAGGGTTAAAGGCCTTGCTCAGGGGCCCAACAGTGGCAGCCTGGAAGTAGTGAAGTCCCTGTTCTGTACCTTACCAGGAAACTAATTCTGGATTCTTCAAGAGGAGAACAAGTCCAAACATAAAGCCAAAATAAAGTGCCAATATCCCGACCTAAAGCCAACTTATAAACAACTGAGAATTTTTACATTTATGAGTTCAAAGAGACCAAAACTACAAATCTGTTCTTTCTACAAGATAAATAAAGATTCAAGAGAATGAACACATTACAGATTCTTCTTTTTACTGCATTTTACAAAACGTCCCAAATTTTCTGGAAATGTGCTTTGTAGGTTGCATTTCCTGTAATAAATCAGTGCAGAATATTTAAAACCACCACAAACTGTCACACAGATGACTTACTTAGTAAATGGATAATAAATACTGTCGTGGGAATTCAAAATAACCCTTAAAGATTGACACAGACAACCAGGATAGTGATAAAAGCAAATAATCAATTTATTACTCAGCTGAGGACCAATCTCAATGCAAACGCTCACACAGCTTTACAGAGAGAGAGGGCGACTCCTGTCTGCCCTGTCGCAGTATTTATACACCGTTTTACTGCCCCTTCAGGCTAACTCTGCTCAGCAACCCAGCTCAGGGTCAACTTTCCACACCAAACTTGTTTATCATCCTACAAGAATAGTCAGTTTGTTAGAAACATGGCGTACTTCCACAAGAATGCACCCGTATCAAAACCCCGCGTGCACCCCCGCACACACAATCCTGACACCCATGCATTCCCACGGAAGCAAGAAGCGAATGCCAAGGTCAACATATCTCTGCCCCTAAGAAACCTTCCAAAAGTCTCTTCTACCTCTGCTAATTGAACTAAGAAAGCAGAAACTTATAAGTTTAATGCAAATAACTAATAAAATATAACATTTCCATTCACAATCCCTCCTCTTGTCCTTCCTGGACAACACTAAAAAAAATTTATATACTAAACAAACTTTTCATTTACAATTAACATCAAACACATACCCTTCCCTTGTCAGAGTTTTAAGATATTGTTATCATAGAAGAAACACACCTAAAAAAATTAATGAAATGAGCATACTTTTGTTTTCCTAGGAATATTTCTGAGAATATAGAATAGATTCCCCTCTTTTTGTGACTATGTCACAAACTCATAAGTGATTAATAAAGTCTTAATGTAAGAATGATTAATATAATTGCTTAATATAAATGTTACATGCTATCTGCTTGTTCATCCTGTCATCCCCCAGGGGTGGGCAAAAAACCCTCAGGCCCACAAGAAAATTCTCATGAGCTAATTATCAACCAATTTCTAATTTATGGAAAATTCCACACCCTACCCATCTTACCAACTGACCTACCTGATGCGATAGTGTACTCGTCACCACAGGTTCAGCACAGGATGACTTACATAATAAATGATTACATATAAAATGAATTATATGATTAAGCCTATCAGACAATCATTCCACCTTGATTAAATGCTTCAAAATTTTTCATAAAGGAAAGAAAAAAGAAAAAAAAAGAAAACATTTGAAAATCACCAGTAAATATCATTATACGAGTAAGATAAATGTGAGTAAATATTTGTGTAAATGATTATCAAATACGTAAATATAAAAACCAACTACTCAAAAGACATTAAATCATCAAAAACTTCTATCAACTTGAGTGACAAGATGATCAAAACAAAAACTCTGAGTTAAAAGAAACTTAATAGGTAAATTAAAAACTATTTACATCAATTATTTAACACTTTAGTTCTTTTCATAAACAGTAGTACTGATACCTGATTCTCGAACACCTGTTTAACTTTTCCCCAATTTAACTTATCTAAGCCACATCCAATCTTAGACATGCTAACATGCAATACACCATGTGTCACTCAGTGGGCTTTCAGTTTTATCAGACTTTGAAATTTCTAGGTTAGGTGAGCCTTTGCCATTTTTGACGTATGTTGGTGCTCGGAGTGCGGGCACGCCCAATCAGCACTCGTCCCACCTCACCGAGGCTTAGAAACACCCTTCCTCTATAGGTTATCTAGTCTACAACAATTTTCTGCAACACAGTTGTTATCCCCAGGTCTCACTCTCAGTCTCTGGATCTCGTGCAGGTTCCAAATGTCACTTTGGAATCACACAAACTCACAGTTGACTTTTTCACCAGTTACTGAGGTGAAAATCTGTCTCATTAAATGTTCTGGATTTTGGTTCAAGATGTACTTTATTACAGTGTTCAAGGTTTTTTTTCAGTTCGATCAATCAGCTATTTCACACCGTCCAACGTCAGTTGGCTCGATGACGTCCTCTTCTTTTATCAGGTACCCCTCTCCTGGCTCAACATGTTTAGGTGACCTTTATGCAAAAACTCTCTTGTTTTTGTGTGGTTTTGGGCAAAATGACAAGCTCACATTGCCCCTTTAATCTTGCTCTGTGTTGTGTGTCAGGGCTGGTTTCAGTTGGTTCTGGCACTCTTCTGCCATGGCTAGCGTGGATCCACGTGGCTCTTTCAGCAACCTTGACGACGGTGTGTGTCGGTAGGAGCACTTGGAATGGATCTAGCCACCTCTTGGCTTTCCAGCTTTTTCTCCTGAAGTCTTTCCTGAACTCTTTCACCATCACTCAGTCACCTGGTTTCAGATCATGTAGATAGGTACCCATTGGTCCTTCACCTGCCTGTGAACTTCACACAAAACACAGGACAGGTTTCGCAATAACTTAACATTTTACTCTCACTCACCCATGAGTGGCCTTGGAGTTTCTCTGGGCCCGATTCCTGTTTTTGGAGGCCTGCCAAATAGGATCTCAAAAGGGCTTAGGTTTGTTCTTCCCTTATTCTGGTTCTCATATACATTACTATCACTGGCTGGGCCTTAACCCATGTCAGCTCACTATCTGCACAACTTTTGGTCAATTTGTGTGCGCCATTTTCCTGCTCCAAAGCCCCACAGGCTGGGTGATGGGCACAGTAATGTTTTAAATCAATTTGTTGTTTAAATCCATAAATCAAATACTCACGACCTGCTGTAATGCTTTGTTGACAAATGGAGTACCATTGTCATTGCCAATTCTTTCACCGATCCCCCACCTTTTGGATTATGTCAGTTATAAGTGCCTTTGCTACTGCACTAGCATCCTGTTTTGATGTTGGCAATGCTTCAATCCATTTAGAGAACATATCAATGAAATCAATCTGGAGATGCTGAAATGGTCAATCAGCCGGTGGTTGGACACTTTAAGGAGTTTTAATACGTTATTTGTTTTGCAAATCATGCAGCGTTCACAAAATTTTTGGGAGTAATTAGTTAGTTAGTAAAAAGTAAGCTAGTTAAGCCCTTAGTGTACTAATGTCTTGAGATACTACCTGCATCCCTCCTTTTTGACACATGGTCTCGACCATGTGTCAAACTATTATAATCTACAATCAATTTTTTTGGGAAGACACAGCTTACCAGTTGGACCATACCAAACCTCGTCCTTTTTGTTACACCCAGCTCGCTTCCACTCTGCCTTTTCTTCCGCCTTGGTGAAGGACTGGATGGCTGTCAGGTCAGCTAAAACAAAAATCATTTTTACACAACGCAAAATATTTATCTACTGCACATTTCACTGCTGACTTTTTTTTTTCCGGCCATGTCTGCTGCCCTGTGAAATAGGATCAGAACATGAGGTGTGAGCTTTACATTTACATACATCAATAGCTTTGGGAAATAGGATTCCATCCAAAAGTGCAGAAATTGGGTTGTGATTTGTGATAGGTTTACCTAAATAGGTCAAAAGCCTCATGTACTACTTCAAATTCATATCTACTGACAATGAAAATGTTAACAGTTTTTCCCTTTAGCCAATTTACAATGCTACTAATTCATCAGCTTCAGCTGATAGATGAGATGTTAGTGATTTTGCTTTAATGGTTTAATTTTTTTGTCATTACATTATACCCCACACAGCTTCTTCCTGTTTCTGTGCTTCTGTATAAAGATTCATCAACAAACAGCTCCATATCTGGATTTTGGAGTTTCCTGTAAATCTGGTCTAGGAAAGGAAACATCATTAACAACATTAAAACAATCATTTGGTTCACCTTCATTTTCTGTAGGAAGAATATTATCAGGATTAAATACATTACATATTTCATTGTAATATTAGGCATTTCAAGTAATACATTGTTATACCTCAGCCATCTGGCTGTTGTCATGTTATCAGTTTTTTTGTTTCTTTGTTTAGCAATTGAGAAACATAGTTTGGTATCAACAAGGTTGAATTTCAGTAACTTACTAAGTGTATTGA
The DNA here is from genome assembly GCF_030014385.1 of Trichomycterus rosablanca. NCBI lineage: Eukaryota > Metazoa > Chordata > Actinopteri > Siluriformes > Trichomycteridae > Trichomycterus > Trichomycterus rosablanca. Next base: position 86,853,238 of record NC_085988.1, on the reverse strand, counting down.
ATCATTTACCACTTTTTTTATTCAGCTGGCACAGCTCTCAAACACATTGGAGACCTGCTTCTATAAGGTCTAAATTAGCTAAAAAAATATTTATTGGTCTTAGTTTACCTCCATGACCCTGGAGTAATACTGACGTCATACACCCTCCTTATTCATTCACTGTCTGAGTGAATGGTCTGTTTGGATCCGGTATTCCCCGTTGTTGTCTTCAGAGCTCTTTTCAATGTTTCAAAGGCCTTGTCCGCTTCGATGTTCCAACTAAGTGCACTGTGGGCCTGTAGGCCCTTCCCATAAAATCACATACCTTAGAAAGACATTAGTTGCTTTTTTTGTGATTAACATGGGATTTTTTCCAAATAGCTCCTATTCTGCCATTTTCTAATCTTTTACCTTCAACAGAGATCAGTTAACCTAGAAATTTAACTTAATGTTTTACTAATTGTAATTTTGAATGGCTGTCTTTATCTTTGCTAGGTGGCATAATAGTTTCACTGTGTCATTTTCACATTGCTTCTTCGTTGGAGCTGCCAACAAACAACCATTCACTGTTGACCTTTTTGGACACAACCAATCATGTCCTTTGTACACATTTGTACACAACTCAACTGTCCTCTCCTCATGAGAGACATAGATCAACTTAATACAGAAATCAGACATTTCGCTTATTCTCAATCACCAAAGTATCCACAATGTCTGTTCAACCATCACACGACAACAGTTCCAACCCTCAAGGACCCAAATCACTTCAGTGATCATTACAACCTTTATACAGTGACACGTTTGGGACCCAGCCTTTTTGTCAATCAGTTGTGGTTAGCCTTCCCTTTCATCAATTCTAAACAAGTCAACTTCAACTTCGCTCCTACTTCTACTCCAAAACAACCTCAGTCTTATCTAAGTTTCTAAAACACTCCTTTTCATACCGTTCATCTGACTTCCCCTCTTGGATCCATTCAGTGCAATGCAAATCTATGTTTTCACTTGGTTAGTAAGCAAGTAAGCGTGTTCTGTGAGCTTCAGATTCACATAATTCATGCTGTGGTTGCAGAGTTGCCACAAATAAACATAAAGTAAGGGTCTAATGTTCATCATTACACCCTGAAAGGAGTTATGTTGGGTAATTTGTCAGTTTCACTGATCAGGGTAATACCTAATTTTTCACATCAGATCTCGCCCCAGTAAATTCACTGGACAATGATCTGACAGTAGAAAGGAGAATTTGAAAGGCTCAAGGCCTAACAAATGGCATTTTGACAGCACTGAATAATATTCAGTAACCATGACTCCTGATGCCCCAACTGAATACATGAATCTTCCACTTTTCTTTGGAATGACCTCACACTCATCAGTTCTAATGGTTGAACTCCCTACTCCTTAGTCTACCAAAAACTCTATCTCAGTTCCATTCACAAACATTGAAATCATAGACATTTTAAGGTTCAGAATACTTAACATATGTTCCTTCAGGAAAATACTTTTGTTCTATATGTTTTATAGCTACTTGGATCTTATCATTTACATTTAACAGGTATTTAACAAGTGCTAGCTTAAGCAATTCTTCTTTGCGAAGCATAGACAATTCTGACTCACCAGACCCTTTTGGTTTGTCCTCAGTCCGGTCCTCCTCCATCATTCAGTCTTCTCCATAGTTCTCAACTCTTTAATCATTTGTTGGGCCAGTGTCCTTCTTTTTTTTGCAAATGAATCATTTGTTATTGTCCTTATGACTCCAGGTCACGTTTCACTGTGTGACATTGTCTGTTGTCCAGTCCATTCTGACATGTGAAATGTCCACGCCCAGCTTCCGACCCATTAGACGTCTGAGTTCATTTGTGGTAGGTCTCAGCTCCGCTCAGAACTTTTCTCCTCCAGCTTCACGAGGATCTATAAGTTGTTGGGACACCTCAGGGATGTCGTTCTCCGTCCACGGACGATGAACCACCATTACATGTCCATCAGGTCCTGCTACTTCAATCATGGGAAGTGTAGCATGTCTTTATGGTCCATCTTTATTCTCCTTCAAACGATATTCACCAGTCGAGCGAGTGTGAAGGGAGGAAAACATGTTGGATTAGAACAGGTCCTCTCTATCCTCACTGGGCGGGTCATAGCTGAGCTTCCTGCTTCAGGTTTGGAAGGCAGGTCTAGTAGATTATGACGTGGAGATCTTGGGCGGTGCTGTTCAGGAGGTAGAATAGCACCCTCATGGCTTCTTGCCTCAGCTTCCTGTTGAACTTGCGCTCGTCTCTGTGCTGGAGGACACAGACCGGGACACCAGTCTAGGTCTGGGTCTGAAACAGATTTAACACACTAGACATCAGCTTTGTTAGTTTTACATACTGCTTGTAATATATGTGCACGTTTCTTAGACTCAATAACCCACATACCAAAACCATCACATTCACATTCCTTTTTCCTCTCTCTGTTTTTCTTTTTTTTAATGATAAATTTTTAACATTTCTAATTGTCTTTCACAAAACCTACCTTTGGAAGAAAAAACACACTATTTTATCCAAATTCAAATTAAGTCAATGCTGCTTTACCATAATTAACATCCATAAACCACACATTTGGTTCATCATACACATCTAAGAAAAATTTCTGTTTGCTTTTGCCACTCCCCATTATGCCTTTTGTGTCAATCCACCCAATTTTAATTGTCCGTCGTGAATCACTCTCACACACCTAGATACCTTGGTATCTTTAAAATTAAATACCCCGTATTTAATTTGTGTGCTACCTCAACACAGAAATACACCCAGTACTTCGTTAAATATACCCCATATTTAACCTCTGTGTCTACCTCCTAAACACATAAATACGCCCCGTATTTCGTTAAATATACCCCATATTTAACCTCTGTGTCTACCTCCTAAACACATAAATATGCCCCGTATTTCGTTAAATATACCCCATATTTAACTTCTGTGTTTAGTACCCTGATGACTTGCTTTTTCTCCCGGGAGACCCATTCCACGAGGTTCGTCAACCTGTGGCAGATTTTCTATCTAAGAAATACTGCTAAACCGAGTCAACATCCAATCGACCCTTCCTGGACCCCGGACCAAGTCAATACCCCATTGACCTTTAGCTGGCCCGTGCCCATCAACAAAATCTAAGTCAAAATTTTGTTACTCTCTGTGATTCACACCCGTACAATTATATTAAATGTTTAATTTACTTACTTTCTATAAAATGATAGTAACCCCGGGACCAAGGCGGCAGACGAAGTCTGGTCCTGCAACGCAGAATGCCAATTGGACGTTTTAGATGAAGTTAAGTCCTTCAGGATACCGACGCCTGTATCCCCCAGAACTTCTCAGCCGTCCAAGGAACGGGGTCCCATCTGGTTGGTGCCATGTTGTCGTGGGAATTCAAAATAACCCTTAAAGATTGACACAGACAACCGGGATAATGATAAAAGCAAATAATCAATTTATTACTCAGCTGAGGACCAATCTCACTGCAAAGGCTCACACAGCTTTACAGAGAGAAAGGGCGACTCCTGTCTGCCCTGTCGCAGTATTTATACCCCGCTTTACTGCCCCTTCAGGCTAACTCTTCTCAGCAACCCAGCTCAAGGTCAACTTTCCACACCAAACTTGCTTATCATCCTACAAGAATAGTCAGTTTGTTAGAAACATGGCGTACTTCCACAAGAATGCACCCGTATCAAAACCCCGCGTGCACTCCCGCACACACAATCCTGACACCCATGCATTCCCACGGAAGCAAGAAGCCCATGCCAAGGTCAACATATCTCTGCCCCTAAGAAACCTTCCAAAAGTCTCTTCTACCTCTGCTAATTGAACTAAGTTTAATGCAAATAACTAATAAAATGGAACATTTCCATTCACAATACTTTTTATAATTCCTCCTTACATCACTTCTTAGTTTATCTTTAATTATTGTTTCACTGTTTATGATGTAATTATTGATGCACTAACAGGTCAGTAAGGAAATGTTTACTGAGGGACGTTCTGTGGGTCAATCTAGATAAAAACATCAGCTAAATGCTGTAAATGTTATAAGAAATTATTCATGAATATACGAGCCATTAGCAAAGACTTCAATATTAAATCTTGTTAATTGTAATAATTTATTTATTTTTATTTTTGAAATACGGAGTTAAAATATGATGTACTGAATAACTTTTTTTTTGTGTGTGAACAATTGTTTTATTGTTTTATTGTTTTCAAAACATACATATTGACATACATACAATTAAGAACACAATCACCCCCCCCCCCCCCCCCCCCGGGTGTGTTGGCCAAAAGATCAAATTAATAAAATGAAAATGAATATAATAAAAAACATAAAATGAAGACAGCACCAAGTAGGGCATATAAATACAAACACTAGCTCCATAAAACAAAGTAAGCTTATTACAAACAAATATGGCATAGAAAAAGAAAAACAGCTCTAACGGGAGCCTAGCATGCACTCCATTGATTGGAGCGCCTTTTTCCAGCCATTAATGGTTCTTGAATGTGCTCCATGCATACGGGCCACCGAGAGTTCCAAGGAAATTATGTCTAGTGTAGACAAGATCCATTGCCGTCTTGAAACAACATGAGGAGGCTTCCACCTGTTGGCTAATAGTTTTTTTTGCAGATGTTAAAGTACAGAGCACCATTCGCTTCTGCTGGACTGAGAGATTAAGAGATGAAAAATCATTTAGAAGAAAAATAGATACCGAGCATGGAACATAATTGTCTAGTAAGGCTGAGAGATCGGTGGCAACTTGGCACCAGAAACTGAGGACCTTAGGACAGAACCAAAAATAATGAAGAAATGTACCTAGCTCCCCTGTAGAACACAGATCACAAATTGGTGATTGAGTGAGACGCATATGAAATCTTCTCACTGGTGTAAAATAAAATCTATGCAGGAATTTCCAATGTATTATTTGGTGATCTGGATTTCTTGAAGACAAGTAGATGGTTTCCCATGCACTATCTGCAAAAAACTCCGGATCTTCCATTGTAATATCTCTGGACCAGACCAGGCTCACCCTTAATGGGGAGCACGAGGCCTTAAGTAGGAAGGTATAAGTGTTAGCAACTAAACACGACCTCTTATTAGGGTTCACTACTTTAAGCATTGGATGTAACCGCAGCTTAGAGCTTAAGGGTGCTCCATAGGCCCGAAGTGCTGATTTAAGTTGCAAGTACCTATAGAAAGAGTTATTAGGCAAGTCAAATTGTTCTTTAATATCCTGAAAGGATCTTAATCCATTTTCATCAAAGATATCACCCAAGACATGGACTCCTCTGCTTTCCCAACTGATACAGCTGAACGGAGAACTTTCTATTAGCAGATTATGATTATGAAAGAGTGGAGAGTGATAGTGCCACTTGACCTTCAAATCTGATTGATTAGTGATTACTCGCCATGTTGATATGAGATGTGATATTATAGGTCCGAAGTATACTTTGCAGTATCGAATAGGAACATCACAGAATACAAGATCTTGTAACCTGTAAGGAGCTATGAGCGATTCTTCCATTGAACGCCAACAAGTTGATATATTCTGATTTAACCAGACTAAAATGGGTCGTAGAATGAAAGCTTGAGCGTATATCTTAAAATTCGGGAATGCGAGACCGCCATCAGACTTGCATCTTTGCAAGGTAGATAATTTTATCCGGGGGCGTTTGCCATTCCAAATATATGATGATAGAATTTGAGAAAGTGTAGCTCAAAATTCAACTGGGGGAGGTAAGGGAATCATGTAACAAAAAATTATTTATATATAATCATTTTCACCACCGCAATCCTGGCTTGTAGAGAGGTAGGTAGTTGTGACCAATTATGAATATTACACCTAATTTGCTTCAGTATAGTATTAAAATTTTTGTTGATTATATGACGGGTATATCTCTACCCCCAGGTATTTAAAATGACCAACCACCGGGACAGGTATTGGGAGGGAACTAGAGTCTGATTGAAAATGTAATGGGAGGAACGCAGATTTATCCCAATTTATCTTATAACCGGAAAATTTACCAAACTTATCAAACAGACTAAGCAAGTGAGAGACCGAAGTTACTGGGTTGTCTAAGAACAGCAGAATATCGTCTGCGTATAAAGAAATATGATGTTGGGACTCCTTTACTCTAATAGGTAGGCTTGGAGTCAATTTGCGAACAGCTTGGGCGAGGGGCTCTAATGATAAAGCAAAGAGGAGGGCTGATAGGGGACAGCCTTGGCGCGTACCACAACCCAACGGAAAAGGCTCTGAACATTTATTACCTGAAAGGACCATTGCCGATGGATTGGCGTAAAGCATTTTTATCATATTAACAAATCTATCACTGAAACCAAATTGTTCTAAGGTGATCCATAGGTAATGCCACTCAAGTCGATCAAAAGCTTTCATGGCATCAAGCGACAGTATAGCCCAATGGGACTTAGAAGTGTCTGCTGAATCAATAATATGTAAAAGCCGTCTAATATTATCAGCTGCTGATCGTGATTTTACAAAACCTGTTTGATCACAGTGAATGATTGTTGGCAATATTAGTTCTAGTCGTCTAGCTAGTACCTTCGCAAATACTTTAATGTCCACATTAATAAGTGAAATTGGACGGTAGTTACTGCAGGAAGTTGGGTCTTTGTACTTTTTAAGTAACAATGATATTATCGCCATGTTTACGTCCCGATGGAATTCTCCTCTAGTTATCGCAAAATGAATCATGTCTAACAACAGGGGTCCAAGCTCTGTCCAAAAATGTTGATAAACTTCCATTGGAATCCCATCCCAACCCGGTGATTTTCTTTTTTTCATGCTGCCGAGTGCATCTTGCATCTCTGTAAGAGTAATATCCTGATCTAAATGGGATACCTGATCAGTTGAGAGTCGTGGAAGGTCCAGGGTTTGAAAGAAGGGCGAGTAATCTATAGATGTACTATGGATGTCCGATTTATATAGCTCTGAGTAAAAACGATGAAAAGCAAGGTTAATTTGTACCTGGTCAGTAAGAACTGTTCCATCAGGGGATCTAATTGCCGCAATGTTGGAGAACTTCTCATCGCTGCGAAGTTTCATTGCTAAAAGATGGCTTGGTCTACTTCCATTAAAATAATAATTCTGCCTAACTCTCTTGATAAGAAATTCTGCTTTTTCTCTTAAGAGTTTGTTAAGCTCTATCCTAACTAAATCTATTTCTTCTATCTTATCAGTCGAAATAGAATACTGATTGGATCTCTCCAGCACAGCAAGCTTGGTTTCCAAGTCCGAGATTCTCTGACGACGCATTTTCTGCATCCCGGATGCGTATGCAATCGAGTTATCCCTAATAAATCCTTTTACAACACCCCACAGGACTCTCGGATCCTCAACCGACCCCTGATTGAAATTAAGAAATTCCTTTAACTTACTGGTGAATTGTAAACAAAATCCTTCATCATTCAACAAGTTTGTATTAAAACGCCACCGAGGAGCACGAGTATTGCCTGTGGGAAGCTGTAATTTGGAGAAAATACCGTGATGGTCTGAGAGTGACATTGGCCAGATATTAACTGTATCTAAAGTAGATATCAGAGAATTGGACATAAACAGAAAGTCTATTCTAGAATAGGATTTATGTCTTGATGAGAAAAAAGTGTACTGTCTTGTGTCCGGATTGAAGTATTGCCAACAGTCTACCAAAGATAGTGTGGTCATCCATTGATTGAGCTCCAAACTAGCCGCCAACTGATAAGAAGAGCAATACTAGATCGGTCTAGTTTGTGATTCAGGACAGCATTCATATCCGCTCCCACTATTAATTCACAATCTGATAGATTGATTAGGTATGTTGATAAAGAAGGGAAAAAACTCGGGTCTCTTGGAGTAGGGGCATAGACTGAAACAAAAGCTAATTTCTTATTTCCTATTGTTGTGGTAATATGTGCTATTCTTCCTTCTTCGTCTTCACCCTGGCCCAAGATCTCAATTTTTAAAGTCCTCTTTACCAATATAAGTACTCCTTTAGTTGCATCAGCAGCTGCTGCATAAGCAGCAACCCTATAAAACTTATTGCTACATCTATGGACAACTTCTTTCCTTAAATGCGATTCCTGAATCAGGGCAATGTCAATTCCTTTTCTGTGCAGAAAATCTAAAAAACCAGTACGTTTAACAGGATCATTCAGACCATTAATATTCCAGCTCAACACATTATAAGCCATAAAAAACGAACACAAATTTAAATATATACATTTCCATAATCTTCAAAATTAGAAACCAAAAGGAGCTAAATGTTACAGAGTCACCATTGCACTGTCTACCAACACACCGTCCGTACCCCATCTTAAACAATAAGCCAACACACCCAAAAAAAACAACCCACCCCTCTAAACACGAACTATCGCGGACTGGCCAACAAACAGGCCCATGTCCACAACCCACCCATATCCAGACCCGTGGCAACGACATCGACCTAGCTAGCAGTCACATCCCAAAACCCCGACATCCCCACATCTCCTATCATTAAGAGCACAAAAGGGAGCATAGTCCCATTAAAGAATAGCATGCGTAGTATTAACGAGAAAAATAACTCAATTGTAATCGTCAGAACAGTACGTAAAGTTGCTCATATCTAGTTACCGGTCAGCCCTCATGAAGAAACTGCATCTGGGTCCAGAAACCGCCGAGCGTCCTCCGGAGTGTGTAACAGGTGCGTTTCCCCGTTTTGAATCACTTTGAGAACCGCTGGATATAGGAGAAAAGACTGGACACCTGCTTCTCTCATTGCTTTCCTCACCGCGCTGAAAGCACTGCGTTTCTTGGCCGTTGTTGGAGAGAAATCGGGGAAGAAACTCAGATTCGAGCCGTTCCATGTCAGCTGGCCGGAGCGTCGGCATTCTTTGAGGATGAGATCCCGGTCATTGCAGCGTAGCAACTTGAAAATGAAAGCGCGAGGTCTGCCGTAATCCGTTGATGCTCTGGAATGAACGCGATGAGCTCGCTCAACTTCCAGCTCTTGGTTAACCAGCGCAGGTAGCCAAATCGGAAGCTGCCTTTTGATGAAGCCGATCGGGTCATCTTTCTCAGCACCCTCCGGGATACCGACAATGCGCAAGTTGTTACGCCTGCTTCGGTCCTCCATGTCGACCACTTTCCGTTCTAGGGCCTCCAAACAAGTCGAATGCTCTGAGAGAAGTTTCTTCTGCTCTCTTTGCTCACCTGTAAGGTAATCAAGCTTCGAACACATGCTCTGGATCGTGGACATGTGTGTTGCGAATTCCCTCCTTATTACCGAAAGTTCAGCTAATATCGTTTGCTCTAAACGAGCGAGGGGATCCGCCATGTTGGTCTGAGGCAGCTGAGAATCCGACTTCACCTTTTTCTTTACAGGAGACACATTTGGTGTAAGATCCAACTTTTTTCTACTCGCGGACATAGATAACAGTATTAATCACCCGTCTGTAAAAATAAAACAGGACCGAACTCACAAAAAAGGGATGAAATGGGGATGTCGTATGGGGAGCTCTAGCCAACTGCTGCCGAGTCCATGTACGGCGTCACGTGACTCTGTACTGAATAACTTTATAAACCAAAATATTATTGAAGTATTAAAAGACTTGAATTGTTATTTTTATTTGAAGACTATTCAAATGTAGAATTTTTTTACTGTTTTATTGATTTTTTGTGTGTTAAAATTCTCATCAATAGCTGTATCCTGGTCGGTGTTGTGGCTTGTCCAGTTCCACCCGGAAACACTAGGAGCAAAGGAGGAATAAGCTGGACAGAACGCTGATCCATCACAGGTCTGCACCTAATGTCTAATATTTTAATGAATGTACTAATAACTACATATAATGTTTTCAAAGACAGATCAACCGTCCCTTCAGTACCAATCACCCGTGCTGATTACAGAACTTACCTTCAGGCAAGATGACTTTATAGGAGTTGAAGATCTGTGTTAGGTGGTTGATCTCGCTTCTTCTAGGTCTGTGGGCTTGTTTGAGTTGAGTAAGAATTTCACACAGAGTCAGGAATTGTCTTTTATCACATCTGAGAGGCAATCTCTCATTCGCTTTATTTTCTCAAAAAATATAATAAACAGTTACAAATGAAACACAGAATATAATAATTCTTAAAAAGGAAACTTATATTCTCCTCTGAGAATTCTACTCTATCACACAGACTATTGCTGAGAAATAGGCAAACAATATCTATGTCCCTATAAGCAATATAACTCACACAATGAACCTACAATGGTCAATAACTCTATGCGCTAAGCAGTCAAAGAAATTAAAGACAAAACATACTCCTGAACATTCCTTTTTATAGCCTCATAGGCTGAGTTAGCATTGAGTAAATACACTTTGGTTTGAAGCTAAAACATGTTCAGCAAGTATGTTTAAACATTTTACACTCATTAACTATGTACAATAACACTGATTTTCTCACACCACTTCCTTTACCAGTCATTCATTCTCATCGTTGTTAACCCATGGGACAGATCATCTTCATAACATCTGTGTGGGTTAGCTCTGTGAGGGGGATTTATTTGTTGCATGAAGCACCGGCTTGCCTCAGTTCCTTGAGTTATGTGCTGTAGGTGGCTCAGCTGCATCTGCAGAGTATTCGCTAGGTTGGGGTGGAAGAGCCATCCTGTGGTTTGTTGAATTCTCTGCCAGGTGTCGATGAGCTGCTGTTTAATATGCATTATCTCAAAATTCAGCTGAGCAGCCACATCTTGCCTTGTCTGTAGTCTTTGCTTCCGTTCAGCAGTCTCTAAAGTTTAATTGGCATATATATACTGTATACAGGTAAACACAGATTAGCAACTTTTAAATGTATAAAAATAAAGTGTTAGGTCACGTCAGGTATAAAAATATTAAACAACCTAAAAGTTAATTATAATAAAATATAAACATTACAAAATATTAATATCAAATATGTAGAATTTTTTTGTTTTACTTACAGCAAATTGATTTTTTTTTCTTAAAATGTAATAAAATCTTCATGAATGTAACAAACAGATCAAACATAAAACATACAAAATAAAAATATATTATAAGCTGAATCTTTGTGTTAGCGCACTGTGGCTGGTTTGGTTACAGAATGTAAAATAAAATTTGGGGAAGTTTTTACCCCCCGTGCTCGACTGAAACGTTCAACACTGAGATCAACAAATATTCAGCTGAATAAAATATCAGGAGCTGAAGCTGTTAGAAAATCATTTCCTGAGGTTAGAGATGTTATGATGTCATTTCCTGAACAAAGACATTGGGCGGCGTCTCTGGGTCACATGGTCTGGGTCTCTCTGAGGCTCCTCCTCCACGTCATCATAATCTGTAAAATGAGTAAATTGAGGTGTTTAAAATCAGGAGGAGGCTGAAATGTTCCTCATAGATGATCAATAATGGAAGCAAACTTTCACTCTGCTGCCTGTTCACTTTATTTACAACATTTACTCCATCCTCCTTAATCATGCACATTTCACACACAGCCATGGAGCTAAACCAACCCACCTTCTGCACCTCCTACTTCCTGTTCAGCACCCATCACATCATCATAGTCCTCTGATTCCTCTATTAGAGCAACATGAGAAGAGAATTGATGATGGTATTAAGAAACTCAACTGAATTCTTACTGCATTGATGCTTGTTTCAAATTCATTTCCTCCTGTCAGAGAAACAGACCTGTTATCAAGTTTGGCTTTGTTTCCATGGTAACAGCATCATCATGGTCCTCTGGTGGTGTTTCTTCTGCCAAAATGTAGAGATCAATACCATGAAATCAGTCATGATGTGGTTCAGAACTCTTTTCATGCTTGAAGTTACAATATTGTGATATTATTGTCCTACCTGTCATGATCTGGGACTTCTGATCAGCTGTAATGGCGTCATCATAATTCTCAGCTTCGTCCTCTACACCAAAACACCCAGATTTCAACTTTACTCAGGTACCAGTTCTTAAAGTTACAGGGGGCCAGTAAAGCTCCACAAATGCTCTACAGGAATCTCTCCAATCACAGTGGATTTAATGATTCCATTTTCATCACATGAATTCTGATCTTATAAAGTGTAGTGAATGTAAAAATCCTCCCTCTAGATCAGGGGTCACCAACCTTTTCGAGACCAAGAGCTACTTCAAGGCTACTGAATAATGCGAAGGGCTACTTGGTGATACAAACTTCCTGAATAACATAAAGTTGCACGGTTCACCTTTAATGATATTATTATTATTAATATTATTATTATTATCAATATTCATATATATGAACAGACTGTCTGATCATATGTTAATGTTAATGATTCCTCAGAATAATTATTAACAACGATTTACCATGGTATAGGAAACATATATTTCAACATGTAACATTATTTCTCTCTATTAATCTAAATCTGTCAGAGCTATCACATCTTTGATATTTTTGTAAATATCTGTCTTGACAGTTTTGTATGAATGAGCACATATGTAGCACATATGTAGCATTATAAATATAAAAGGATTCTTTTTAAAATAAGGTTTGTATGAGGTAAGGGACGTTAATTTTGTATATAAAAAATAGTTTGACATTAATTCATGAAATTATACAAAATTTTAATAGATTTATTTGCACAATAAAATTATTATACAATAAATATTGTAGTAGGTGAGGAAGATTGATTGTTTGTATATAAAAATGCTTAAAAAAATGCTTGAGATCTTTATAAATTTATTCATCTCCATTAAAATTTTTTGACAATTCTTTTCATTCTTTATTGATACTTTAAAAATAATGGAAAATAAATACTAACGTTATTTTGAAAAAAAATATGGTTTGTAGTATTTAATGTGTTTGTATAAAAATAGTTTGACATTAATCCATCAAATCATTACAAGACTTTAATGGATTTATTTGTCTGTAATAAGTGCAGAGTAAACGTCTCCTATGTTTTTCTGTTAGTTTGATGACGCTCCCTAACTCGTTAGATGAAGTGGGAGCTTGATAACGGTTTCATTATAACCTTTCTGTAAATAAATACATGTAATCTTAAATTGACCATAAAATAGTTTTTGTACTGTAGTATGTTGCCTACTTTTATCTGTGTAAGAAATCATAAATAAAGTGAGTGTTAGGTGTTTTTTTAACCATTTACAAAGATCGAAATGGCGAATGTTAAACGAATGTTGAATATTAAACTTTACCGCAGTCAGATACCGTCCTGTTTGTACTTATCACTACCTGCAACATTTTAGAACAAATCATGTTTATTATCAGTTATGTACGATTTTTAAAAAAATCTACGATGTACAGGGAAGTTTTTGTAACACGTACTGAAGCGTCTCTCCACATTCCTCCAAATCATTGTGAAAATATTAAGTTTTTTTTTCGCTTTTCTTGTGTTTTTTCATTATTATTTTTTCATGGTAAAACCCGCATCTCGCTCCGTATTGTAGCTGCGCATGCGTAGCTCGCTTGTCTCAGGGTTATGCGCACGTTTTAAAACTCCGCACGCAGACAAGATCAGAGCTCACATAAACATCAAACAGTTTTGTTTTTTAAATTTTATATTCAGTTTTGTCATTTTCAAATCTACACCAATGCAAGTGTTATTGATTCAAAAAGAACAGCAGCACAAATACAATTTTTAGACGGAGCTCCATAGTCACTAGTGCTATTTTGGAACATGCCCCGCGGGCGACTCACGTGGTCCCTGCAGGCGACCAGGTGCCCACGGGCACCGTGTTGGTGACCCCTGCTCTAGATCTTAATAAATATAAACACACTACAGCAGAACCAGTGTACAAAGTTCTTTACAGTATGGAGGATTCATTTCTACAGCTTTCTAAAAGAAATCACTAAACAGAAGCTCACCGGCTACGTTATCAGGGATCAGTCCAGCAGTCATCACATCATCATAGTCCTCTGGTGTGTCCACTCTCCTCGTATCACCTAAATCACATGAAAACAGAGGATCAGATTTTGGAAGACTCATCCCATCTACTGCACTGATTTTAAGTTAATTGTTTTTAGTTGGAAGGTTAGAAAACCTTCAGTTAAAAACAGTTAAATATTTTCTTTTGTACCAGTTACAATAAATAAAGTTTTTGTACCAATTAAATTGTAATAAAGTCTCCTGAAGTGGTTTTACCAGAATGTATTTTAATGCATTTATAATTAATTTTATTTCACCACAATTTAACTTAGCAAGGTTTTGTTTTTTTCCACCAGTAAATCAGAGCTGTTTAAGATTTTATTGAGATTTTAATTGTTTATAATTGATGAATCTACTTGAGGTAATTACTATTATTTACTTGTTTAAATTCTTGATTATTTTGGGGATTGTACTGGAATATGAGACTTTATTGTCTGTCACCTCATCTTAACCCACTTGCTTGTTTTTCTGCTCACTTGAGAGGTGAGGGTCACCCTGACCCGCTTAAGAAACTTGCTTTTCACATATTGACGCAGATGTTACTTATTAGATCTTCACATGTTTTAGCAGTTACTACAGGCCGCCATTTACACTTGCTTTGTGCATCTTGGTGAACTTAAGGTTCTGGGAAAACCGCAGGATGTTATCAACAATTCCCAGAATAACGGTCTGAGAACAGAGCCATTATTCCTGGGTGGATAAAAGACACTTAGGTTCTACATTCCTACAATCATCTACATTAACTAATTTAAATAATATAATCATATTTAATATTAAAAATACAGGTTATTACCAGGTATGTTTTCAGGAATTGATCCAGCAGTGATGGCATCATCATATTCCTCTGCTGTTTTTACATTCGCTGTATCACATAAATCATATAAATTCAGAACATTTGTATAAACAGATCAATCATCTTTATTTAATCATTAATATTAAAATAATAAATTGTGATAATTTAACAAAGTTACAAACTTATCAGGTCATTAGTTGTGACGGCATCATCATAATACTCGGCTTTATCTTCAAACCCAGATTTTACTAAAAAACAAAAAGCATCTCATAACTATTTTTTAAAATTATTTTTAACAACAAACTACATTTACTTTTGAAGAGAATTTTATGATGAAAGAAAAAAGCTGTGAACTCCACTAAGATGCTACGAATACAAACTAACACAACAAAGAGACCAAAATGAACAAGTCAGGATAATGAACAAATCCACCTTCCAGATCTTTTACCTGAGAGAAGCTCCTCATCCACATCTTCATACCCAGAATGCTGTGATTCAGAGAGGAGACTTCCTGTTGAGAATTTAATCATTTACATTTTTTCAAAACAAATAAAAAATATAAAGAATAAAGCTGATGTTAAACATCACACATACAGCTGGAAGTGCTTCAATATGTTTATACCCGCTTTTCTGCTTTGTAGACATTAAATAGCTTTATTTTCAGATTTTAACCATTCTTGTATGTTCTGGAATATTCATTTACTGTCAGTTCTTACTAACAGTTCCTGACAAACAATAGTTATGATCGAGTCAATTAAGGCCTAACTACTTAGTTAAGGTGCGGGTTCATTATTTTCCTCCTTATTATATTATAATGTAATTTTCATTCAACATAAATTAATCACATTTATATGCACCATTGTGTTTAACTGTCTGCAGCTAATGTGTGTTTTTACTTGAAATCTACAAAATATGTAACCTGGCCACAGTGTCCAGATTTATATATTAAACTTTATCACTTACCTCTTTCAGTGTTTTGTCTAGTCGGGTATCGGTGATCTAGATCCTCATAGACCGGCTCAGACACAGACTTATCCTTATTATAGAGACCTGGCAATGGAGACAAGGTAAAATTTACTGTGTTATATAGAGTAAATACACACTCAGTAAAACATTGTATTCATGATCATTAAATTATAATCTGAACAAGTTTACGACTGTAAATGTCCATGAACTGAAACAGTACTGCACATGCTTTCATCCATGCTTCCATCATGACTAAACAATTTGAGCAATTGAGGGTTAAGGGCCTTGCTCAGGGACCCAACAGTGGTACCTTGGTGGTGGTGAAGCTTGAACCAGCAACCTTCTGATTACTAGCCCAGTACCTTAACCACTGAGCTTCCACTGCCCTAGTGTTACATCTCTGAATGTTCCTACCTCTCCTGAGTCCTCTGTTCTGGAAAAACATCACAACCAGAAGCACTAAGGCCAGGAAGAGCAGCGTTCCCAGCAGGATCAGGGCCAGTGGAGGGGTGGATAGAGCAGCTGCTGATGGAGGTTCTGGATTGGCTGTTCTTTTCATTGTTTGTGTCACTGCAATTTAAATATAAAGGATATTTTTGTAGATCATAACAGAGTTTATTTATTAACGTGTGTATAGATGATAGAAAGTAAAATATTTTACCTGCTTCAGTGATGATGGTGGTTGTTGTGGGTGTAGTAGTAGAGGATGCTGATATCTCTACATTAACAGAAATGTAACAAACCTTTTATATTTAGTAATAAAAGAGATAAAACTGTAATTGGATTTTATTCCTAAAAGTAATCCCACCCCTCTGACCTGCACATGTGACTCCAGCATCCTGTTTGTGGGTGCAGTCTGTCTGGTACTTCAGGGAATGATGACAGTTCCACAGGTGAATCTCGTCTCCTCTACACTTCACTCTGTTCAGCCAGATGGTTCCTTCACCAGCACCAAAGGTAGCGTTCCTATCAGCACTCAGTGCTCCACCACAGCCCAGCTGCCTGCAGACCACCTGAGCATCTCTGATGTCCCACTGATCATCACAAACGCTTCCCCATGTAGCATCATAATAAACCTCCAGCCTTCCAGAGCAGCTTCCCTTTCCTTCAATCAGCCTGAGAGGCAGGTGATCTACACCACACACAAATCACACATGAGGAATCACAACAACACTAACACACATCACACATGAGGAATCACAACAACACTAACACACATCACACATGAGTTCTTACTGGAGCAATATCTCAGGTGGGAAGATGGAAGACATGATCCATGAGTACGTACAGATTTTCCATCATCTGCAGGAGTAATAATAATAGTTTATTACATAATATATTTTCCTATTGGACTTTTCCATAAGAACCAGTACAAAATGAAGAGAAGCTCGACCTACCTGAACATTTAATGTGAGCCACCTCAGCGCTACTATCACACTCGTTCTGTCCCCATGGTGAAGATGGACAATGAAGCAGAGTGGAATCATGTTTCCTACATTTTACATGATCCAGCCAGTTAGGAGCAGATTCCAGTCTTGCTTTTGTTAAAGATAAACTTCCAGTTCTTCCACAGTTCAGCTCTCGACAGATTACACCCGCTGTACCATCGTCCATCCCATTGAAACACACATTACCCCAGGTTCCATTGTAAAAAACCTCCAGATTCCCCTCACACCCCCCAGTGAGTCTGATTTCTTTAAATTCTGGAGGAAAAAGTTGACTGATAATTATTTAATGCTATTAATGTATATAAACACTTATTACATCTGTATATGATGAAGAATTTCAGTACCTGAACACACCACCCCGACGTCCTCTTGGTGTCCACATTCATTCTCCTCACAGACCTTAAATCTGCAGTTCCACAGGGACGTCTCGTTCCCCTCACACTCCACCTTATTCAGCAATATGGACCCAGTTCCAGGACCAAACCAGGCTGGTATGTGGGTACTGAGGGCCACACCACACTGTAGTTCTCTGCAAACCACCTGGGCATCTTTAATATCCCACAAGTCACCACACACTGTTCCCCATGAACCACTGTGGAAAACCTCCAGCCTTCCTGCACAGTCTCCACCAGAACCAACCAGCTTGATGGACCTTTGACCTTGGTTATAAACACACACACACACACACACACACACACACACACACACTTTTTCATTGCTGTATTTATTATTGCAAATGAAATGGGTTCATGCTAATTTTCATCCTGTAATTGATTATAAAAGTCAGAACAGAAAATATTTGATGGAAACCTTAACATTTTAATGGTTATATATATGGAATGGTGAACCTGAAGGTGTTACCACAAACCATCAAATGTATTCAGCCCTAAATATATTCATTTAATCACTTAAAACTTATTATTATAATTATTATAAATAATATAAAGTGTTTACCAGAGCAGGTGATGGACAGCAGTTCTCTGGAGCTGCAGTTAGCAGGTTTTGCACTGCTGCAGTTCCCCAGATGTTCTTCACTTACAGAGCAATTGAAAGCTGTTCCACATGTGTGGTTGTGTTCAGTAGTGGATGGAGAGGAGCTGAAGTTCAGCACAGACCCACAGCTCAGCTGTCTGCAGAGCACAGAGGACTCAGCCAGACTCCAGGAGTCCAGGAGAACCTTCCTCCAGTCCTGTCCAAAATAAACCTCCACCTCCCCCTGACACTCACTTCCTCCTGTTAACCTCACTCGTCCATCATGAAACGCCAGAGAAGAACCTGAAGAGAAACAATAAATCAAGGTTCAATAAGGAAACACAGTTTCTTCATAAACAGGTCCTACACCACTTTAACATCTCACCAGTACAGATAACTCCAGCATCCTGTTTATGAGAGCATGCAGCTCGACTCCATGATGAGACTGGACATTTGGACAAGTGGGTCTCGTTTCCCTTACAATCAAACACATCAGACCAGATCTGGACGCTCCCCTCCCCAAACCGGTCGGCCTCCAGGACAGCCACAGCACTCCCACAATTCAGATGGGCACAGAGGACACTGGCAGCTTTCATGTTCCAGCTTCCAGCACAAACTGTTCCCCAATCACTGAGGTACTGGAGCTCCACTCGACCAGAACAGGAGTCTGGACCGTCCACCAGCCGAGCCTCAGTGTGACCTGAACAAACAACTGAGAGCTCAGTGATGAAGGAAATGTGATTAACAGTGACACTGAGACTGAGAAATAAATCAGGATACTTCACCAGAACAGATTAATCCCACATCACTGGAATGGGAGCAGGTGTGGTTGGTAGGTGATGTTGGACAGAGGTGAATCTGAGACTCGTTTCCTCTACACTGAAGCTCCTCTGTCCACACCTGATGTTCTCCTCTACCAAAAGCAGCAGCTCCCAGCACCTCCACAGGAAGTCCACAGTCCAGCTCTCGACACACAACCTCTGCATCCTGCTGGTCAAAGTCAGCATCACACACTGTGGTCCAGGTCTTCCCAAGAACCACCTCGACTCTCCCGGAGCATCGGTGAGAACCATCAACAAGCCGGGACTTTCTGTGTTCTGTATGTTTTTTATTATGAAAATAAAATATAAAATAACAAGCAGTAATTGTATAACTCTAAATTAAATATTGCCCAAACTTCAGCATTATGTGAGACATGCTTGTTTAGCAGTTTACCTGAGCAGATTACTCCAGTGTCGTGATTATGCTGACAGGGGTATTGTTCCAAACTCTGTGATACACAACTTTTCAGTGCAGACTCTAATCCACTACAGACCACATTATTCATCCAGATTGGTCCTGATCCTGGTCCAAAGTGAGCGTTACCCAGTGCATCTACAGCCTCTCCACAGTCCAGCTCTCTACACACCACTGCAGCTTCTCTAATGCCCCATTGACCTGTTTCACACACTGTTCCCCACTGTCCAGCATGAACAACCTCCACTCTCCCAGCACAGCGACTTCCACCATCCACCAGCCTCACACTTCCTGTAGAGCAGAGGAAGAGAGAGATTTTTAGGTTCATTGTAAAGTGAAAAATATTTGCTTCTTCCCACTTTCATCTATTTTTGCGATGTATAAAATCATCAAACTACCTTTAATATAAAAACATGCATAAACAAGGATTTATTGAAGTAAAAAATGCCAAAGCCATTATTGTCATTGCTAAGGCTCTGTGACTACAGTAAACCACAGTGAGAGCCATTATCCACAAATAGAGAAAACATAGAATAGTGGTCATTTTTCCCAGTAGAGCCGGTCTACTTAAACTTCTGACCCACCCAGACAAACCCCGCCGATAAAAAACAGGACCCAAGGTGCAGGGCACAAACAAAAACACCTAAATAAGACTAAGAAGGGGGAAAAGCCCGAGGTGGGACACTCGACCGTGGCCAACTAACCAGCTACTCGGTCCACCAATCAACTGGCACACAAGTCATGATCCTGGACGCTTATTCCCCAAAATGTAAACTAAAAAAAGGGGGGGGTGAGGAAAATAACAATTTTAGAAAAGGAATTGACTCGCGGGTCCGATTCTGCCGAAGAATCGAATGCAGAGATATTCACTTGTCTACCAGCGTTGGCTTCCAACCCGGAAGCAACGGAATGCGGTAAAAGCGCAACTTTGCGTTATAGATAGGGTGGCCAGACGTCCGGCTTTAGGTCAGACAGTCCGGTTTTTCAGCTGCCAGTCCTTCGCTCATGCAACGCTAGGACAGACACTTAAAAATCCTCCTTTTGGAGTGAACTGGTTACATTTTTTATCAATATTATCTGTCATTGGCTCAGGTACATTTCAA
Organism: Trichomycterus rosablanca; assembly: GCF_030014385.1. Classification (NCBI taxonomy): domain Eukaryota; kingdom Metazoa; phylum Chordata; class Actinopteri; order Siluriformes; family Trichomycteridae; genus Trichomycterus; species Trichomycterus rosablanca. The sequence goes on along the minus strand of NC_085988.1, from coordinate 86,832,857 downwards.
AACAAATGCGTTGCATTTCATTGGTTTAACAGCCTCATTTGACTGCCTATCTTGGCTTGCCCACCACTGGCCAAACGCAGAAGGTCTGCCCTCTAAATGCTAGTCTGTGATTTGGTGGTTGAATTTTGCCCACTCGCTCGGTTCTGCATACACCTCTACTTGAGTCAATCAGTAAACTTTTGGAGGCAGCGAGGAACAGACTTAAATATCAAAAGTAGACACAACATTTGGTGAGTAAAACCGTCATTTGTTATAGAAGTCAAAAACTCTGTTATATGGGTTCTGGTTTCATTCTGTGTGTTGCAGTATCATGTCCCCCTGTTCCTGGTATGACGTCCTCCTTTTGGGGGTGTGATGTCCTCCTTTTTGTGACTATGAATGTGGCCACCCTAGTTATAGATAAACACGACGAGCACTCTTCTTTAAGAAAGTAAGGAGTGATCAAACGCACAACGGCCGACTACCTTACCAACTGAGGATTGACTCAGCACAGAGTAACGTGCTTCAATAAAAAGGACACTTGCAGGTGCTGCGAGATAGCGCTAATCAGTGCTATGGCTTTTGGGAACTATAGTCCGCTGGCCATTGGAACGGGACGATCTATCCTTTCAGCTGCGAGAAGCTCTGGAGAAAGGTAATCAATGCGTTACAGTTACAGTCAGTGTACACGATTCCACAATAAGAAACATAATAAGATAACCTGGGAAATATTCATCTCTTACCAGCACACACTAATCCCACATCACTGGAATGGGAGCAGGTGTAGTTGGTAGGTGATGTTGGACAGAGGTGAATCTGAGACTCGTTTCCTCTACACTGAAGCTCCTCTGTCCACACCTGATGTTCTCCTCTACCAGAAGCAGCAGCTCCAAGCACCTCCACAGGAAGTCCACAGCCCAGCTCTCGACACACAACCTCTGCATCCTGCTGGTCAAAGTCAGCATCACACACTGTGTACCAGGTCTTCCCATGATGCACCTCCACTCTCCCAGAGCAACGAGAACCTCCACCAACCAGTCTGACTTCTGAAATATTATCATTTACATAAAATATGAAATAATTAAAAATTAGAAGTCAGGTGGAATGATGGATAGTAGTGGTTAATAATAATCTGTAACATGCTTTTCCGGTACCATTTACCTGAGCAGATAACTCCAGCCTCGTTATAATGATCACAGTCATGTTTTCCCCACCCTGCTGATCTACAGTTCTTCAGTGTAGATTCTGATCCATTACAGTGTACTTCATCCATCCAGATTGGTCCTGATCCTGGTCCAAATTTAGACTGACGCGGTGCATCTACAGCCTCTCCACAGTGCAGCTCTCTACACACCACTGCAGCATCTTTGATATCCCAGTTATAATCACCACACACTGTTCCCCACTGTCCATAATGAAGAACCTCCACTCTCCCAGCACAGCGACTTCCACCATCCACCAGCCTCACACGTCCTTAATAAGAAAATACATTATATGGATAAGCAATAGAGAGTTAAACAGATCTGCCATGTGTAGACAGAACATTAATGAGGTACAAAGAATGTGAGAATCTTACAATAAATACATTATTATATTTATTTATATTATATTTAGTGAAGGAGAAAATGGCAAAAGATCTTACCAGCACACACCAGTCCCACATCACTGGAATGGGAGCAGGTGTGGCTGGTAGGTGATGTTGGACAGAGGTGAATCTTAGACTCGTTTCCTCTACACTGAAGCTCCTCTGTCCACACCTGATGTTCTCCTCTACTAAAAGCAGCAGCTCCCAGCACCTCCACAGGAAGTCCACAGCCCAGCTCTCGACACACAACCTCTGCATCCTGCTGGTCAAAGTCAGCATCACACACTGTGTACCAGGTCTTCCCATGATGCACCTCGACTCTCCCGGAGCAGCGCAGACCTCCACCAACCAGTCTGACTTCTGCAATATTAAATAAATAAAAAATTTATGAACATATGATGCATTGCCTCATTTTCAAAATAAAGGCATTAGTAAGACCTTGAAACTTATCACTTTAGTCATTGTATATGCAAAACATATATATGAATATAAAAACATATAAACATGCAAAAGTCTAGCTTTGTTGTTTTAGCGAAGTTTAAATGACTGTCCATAATTATTTTTCAGTCTCTTTACTAAAGTACAAACAGAAAATACAGAAAACATGTACACAAATACAACCCCAAATCAGAATTGGGCATTGAAAATGGTAATCAGCATTGAAAATGGTAATAAAATAAAACACAGAGTTTCTTACATTGACTTTTATTTGATGTCAGACAGGATGAAGCTGAGATAATTCATCTTTTATTAGTTTATCAAACCTTTATCAAGCTCAAAAGAGTTACTGCACTAATGATACTTAACACTTTACTGTGCAAAAAAGAAGCCTTATGTTAACCACGTCCAGAAGCGGCATCCACTTCTCTGGGCTCGGAGGCATCTAGGATGGACCACAACACAGTGGAAACATGTATTATGGTCAGATGAATCAGCATTCCAGATATATTATGGAAGAAATGGACGCCGTGTGATCCGGACCAAAGACTAAAAAAATCCAGACTGTTATCAGCAACACATCCAAAAGCCAGGGTCATGGTATGGGGGTGTGTCAGTACCAGGGTCTGTCATGGTATGGGGGTGTGTCAGTACCAGGGTCTGTCATGGTATGGGGGTGTGTCAGTACCAGGGTGTGTCATGGTATGAGGGTGTGTCAGTACCAGGGTCTGTCATGGTATGGGGGTGTGTCAGTACCAGGGTCTGTCATGGTATGGGGGGTGTCAGTACCAGGGTGTGTCATGGTATGGGGGTGTGTCAGTACCAGGGTCTGTCATGGTATGGGGGTGTGTCAGTACCAGGGTCTGTCATGGTATGGGGGGGTGTCAGTACCAGGGTCTGTCATGGTATGGGGATGTGTCAGTACCAGGGTGTGTCATGGTATGAGGGTGTGTCAGTACCAGGGTGTGTCATGGTATGGGGGTGTGTCAGTACCAGGGTCTGTCATGGTATGGGGGTGTGTCAGTACCAGGGTGTGTCATGGTATGGGGGTGTGTCAGTGCCAGGGTCTGTCATGGTATGGGGGTGTGTCAGTACCAGGGTCTGTCATGGTATGTGGGTGTGTCAGTACCAGGGTCTGTCATGGTATGGGGGTGTGTCAGTGCCAGAGTGTGTCATGGTATGGGGGTGTGTCAGATCCTGACCTGTCCCTAATAGAGAATGTGTGGAGGATTTTGAAACGACGACCCCCCGTACTGCTGCACATCTTAAGACGTGTTTGCAGGAAGAACGAGACAAAATAAAAGCTGAAACACTAGAGACTTCCGGTATGGCGCAGATACGGACAGCAGCATAAGTTTGAGGCTCCCAGACGGTCTTACCCCCCCTTTTGATAAATACTAAGTATTCATAGAGAAAAGTTGTTTTTTGTGTCATGGAAGGGGGGCACAAAAGAAAGACAAGAGGAAATTTACAACAAAACATTACATCTGACGAGAAATCCACGAATGAAAGCGGAAACGCCGACGGGGACGCTGGCAGCGCGCTAGCAGCGGAACAACAAAGTATGGAAACTATCCAAGCTAACTTAATCGCCGAGATAAAGGGCGTTCGTTCAGATGTGAAGAAGGAGATCAGCGAAACGGTGGTACTGTTGAAAAGAGAGCTTGCAGACTTTAGAGAAGAAGTCAACCAGAAGCTGAACTCTATCGGTTCTGATCTGAAAGATATAACCGGCAGAGTTGAGGTGACGGAGCAGAGAGTAGCCGAAATGGAGGAGTGGAGCGCCGAAGCTAAACAGGTACTCTCCCACACTTTGGAGCTTCAGGAGAATCTCCAAGCCCAGCTAACAGACCTAGAGGCGCGTTCACGCAGGAACAACATACGGATACATGGGATTTCAGAGGGAGCGGAGGGTGACAATATGGACGTTTTTCTGGAGAAGCTTATCACAACCGAACTATCCCTCCCTAACGCAGTTCTCGCTATGCAGCGCTGCCACCGATCCCTCGGACCGAAACCACCGCAGGGTTCCAACCCGAGGTCCATTGTGGTCTGTTTCCAGGAATATAAAACCAGAGAGCTGGTCCTCCGCTCCGCCTGGAAAAAAAAAAGAGATCCACTACAGCGGCAGGAGAGTGTTTTTGAGCAAGATTATCCAGCTGAGACACTCAAGAAAAGAAAGGCTTTTTCTTCCATCAGAAAAGCGCTTAAAGAAAAGGGGCTCCGTTTTCAAACGCTTTACCCAGCGAAACTCAGGGTCTTTTTTGATACGGGGCCAATTGTTTACAATAATCCAACTGAAGCAAGGGAAGATTTGAGGAAAAGGGGAATGGACTCCCTGGAGGATGAGGTTCCTGAGCGAGGTGCACTCTCTGCGAGAATGAGACGACTCTCGTGGGAGCCGGCGGGCGGAACATCGCGCCGGCACAGAGAGGCTCGCCTATTACACATCCAGGAGAAGCTAAAGGGTTACCGCCACCACAACAACACAACACAAGACTCAATAATTTAAAGGACTGAGCGCTTCCAAAATGTTTGGGTAAGAGTATTTAATAAGAAACAGGTGAAACGCTGCGCAATATAAAAGACTCACGATAATTTCCTTTTGTTGAATTAAGCTGTTGAATCTGACCACATGTCTGGTAATTGATGTTTGCGTTTTATGTGCACTGCTCTGATCCCAAGTGGTCAGACATGTCAGGTGGCACCAGGGGGGACCCCTTTAGGTTTAAGGGCTTCCCTTCCCGATCTAGAAGTTGAGTTTACACTTCGGATTTGGAGGTCTTCATTGTTAAATATGTTCTGTAAGTTAAGTGTTGTTTTAATGTTTAGGCAGACTCTTTGTTCAGGGCATCTTCAGGTACTTAAATATCTAGGTAGAAGTTTTTCTTTTTTGGATAAGTGAAATGTATTACCAGCAATATAAAGTAATTACACTCAATGTGAATGGGTTACACAATCCTATCAAACGAAGTAAGGCAATAGCTAAAATGAAAAAAGAAAAGCATGATATAATTTTTTGGCAAGAGACACACCTCTCGAATAGTGAACATGAGAAGCTGCGGAAAATGGGGTTTAAAAATTTATATTATTCTTCTTTCGAAAAGAAAAACACAAGGGGGGTTGCTATACTTATTCCAAATAGAGTAAATTTCCAGTTTTCCTCACAGATCACTGATAAAGAAGGGCGTTTTATAATGGTTAAGGGTTTTCTCGATCATAAAGAAATTACACTGTTGAATGTATATAGACCACCAGGTAACAATAAACAGCTGATTTAAAAAATTTTCAACATGATATCTTTGGAAGCGGTAGGTGTATTGATATGTGGTGGAGACTGGAATATCCATTTGCACCCCCCATTAATTTCCTCGAGTAGAACAAAAAAGATATATCCCGAAGCAACATACATTAATAAACTGCTTAAGGAATCAGGCTTGGTAGATATATGGAGGGATTTTCACCCACATGATAAATATTTTACCTTTTTTTCCCATGCGCATTCAGTTTATACAAGAATTGATTATTTTTTTATGTTTAATTTAGATAGACACAGAATTCAAAAGTGTGATATAGGGGTAAGGGACATCTCAGATCATGCAGGGGTATATTTAACACTACACTTAGACAATAAACCCAAAGAGACCTTATGGAGACTTAATACTAGTCTTCTGAATGATCCTCAATGTCTAAAAGATATAAAAAGTGAATTTAAAGACTATATGTTTAATAATAATAATGGAATGGTAACTCCTAATATATTGTGGGATGCGGCGAAAGCTGTTATTAGAGGCAAACTAATAATGTGGACGGCTCACAGGAAAAAGGAAAAAGAAAAACAAATTAGAGACTTGACTGAAAAATTAAAAGACCTCGAAAATAAACATATGATACATAGTGAAACCAGCATTTTAAACCAGATTCTAAATACAAAGAAACTTTTAAATGATTTATATGACAATCAAATTGAAAGGAAATTGAAATTAATTAAACAAAATTTTTATGATAACGGACCCAAATTTAAAAAATTGTTGGCATGGAGACTACGTAAACAAGAAGCAGATAGATTTATACTCAAAATAAAAGATCCCCAGACTAATAAAATGAGTGACAAATTGGAAGACATACAAAACTCCTTTGAAACATACTACACAAGACTATACACTCAACCTCCAGCAGCTAAATTAGAAGACACATCTCAATTTTTGATATCTCTAGATTTACCATCGATAGGAACAGAACAAAATAGAACATTAACTCACGAGATAACAGAAGAAGAAATAAATAATGCTATATCTAGATTGAAAACTAACAAAATGCCGGGGGCTGATGGCTACCCATCAGAGTGGTATAAGACTTTCAGAAAAATATTAATACCATTACTTAAAGACTGTTTTAATTATGTTCTCAGGGGAGGAGTCCCCCCTCTGTCATGGAGACAGGCAATAATCTCAGTAATCCCTAAAACGGGTAAAGATAAAACAGATTGTGGTTCATATAGACCCATCTCTGTTCTAAATATGGATTACAGGTTATTTGCTTCAATATTAGTAAAAAGATTGGAGGATATAGTTCCTGACCTGATAGACACAGATCAAACTGGTTTTGTTAAAAATAGACGCACCCAGGACAATGTAAGACGAACTCTTCACCTTATTGATCATATGAAAAACAGTAACCTAGACTCGTTGGTTCTCGGTTTGGATGCTGAGAAGGCATTTGATTCTGTCCGATGGGAATATCTATATTTAGTTCTTAAACAATTTGGTTTTAATGATCAGTTGATTAATTGTCTGAAATCCTTGTACTATTCTCCAACAGCCAGGATTAAAATAAATGGAAATTTATCCAAAACTATATCCCTCGAAAGAGGATGCAGACAAGGATGCCTGCTTAGTCCCACACTTTTTGCCCTCTTTATTGAACCCCTAGCGCAGGCAATTAGAGAGGATAAAGACATAACAGGTGTGTTAATCAAGAAAACAGAATATAAGATATGCTTATACGCAGATGACATACTTTTGACCCTGACTAAACCTGATTCAAGTCTACCTAAAATGTTATCTTTGCTCAAAAAATTCGGAACCTATTCAGGCTACAAGCTAAATTTACACAAAACCCAAATTCTTACTTTTGACTATAAAAAGGTAAAAAGTAATAAAAGACAAATATTTAAATGGGAAAGTACTACAATTAAATACCTAGGGGTGCAAATACCGAGGGACTTATCTGACATCTACAAACAAAACTACATCCCAATAACAGCCGGAATTAAAACAGACCTAAGTCGTTGGTCCCTGTTACCAATGAGTATGTCCAACAGAATAGATGTTATAAAAATGAATATATTACCTAGGCTGCTTTTTCTTTTTCAATCATTGCCTGTGGAAGTACCTCTTAAACAATTTCATGAGTGGAAAAGAATGATCTCAACTTTTGTTTGGGGAAATCAAAAACCAAGAATTCGATTACAGACATTACAGTTATCCAGGGAACAGGGTGGATTGGCCTTGCCCTGTTTAGAAGATTATTACAGAGCGGCCCAATTAAGTTTCTTGGTATGCTGGTGTGACCCAGAACATGAGGCGAAATGGAAAGCCTTAGAACAAAGTCAAATAAATATCCCCCTACCATCTATATTAGGTGACAAAAATCTCATAAAGAAACATTTGGATAAAATGAATATATGGATTGCAGTCCCCTTAAGTATTTGGTACAAAGAAATCAAAGACCCAGAATTTGAAAGAAATGCACGAACTTTACGCTGGGCAGCGTTTGATTCAGAATTTACACCAGCTAAAATAGATAGTAGATTCAAGCATTGGATAAATGAGGGTATTACATCATACTGTACAATATCTTCCAAAAGGGGTATAGATAGTTATCAACAATTTACAATAAAATACAACTTGGAAAAACAAGATTTTTTTTGATATCTTCAACTTAGACATTACTTTGATAAAAACATTAAAACGGTGGGAGAAAGGGGAATGACTTTAATTAAGATATTTACTGACTCATATAAAGGGAGCACTAATCGAGGATTGATCTCTAGGATATATTCATCTCTACAGTTTGAAAAGGGTATTTCCACAATGTATGTTAAATCAAAATGGGAGAAAGAGGCTAATATAAAGTTAACTGAGGATGACTGGTTAAATATATGCAAAACACTGTCCTCTACCTCTAGCTCAGGTCTTTGGAGGGAATTTACTTGGAAAAATATTTTAAGGTTCTTTATAACCCCCAAAATTAAAAAACTACAAAATAAGAACCCCATACATGGACAGTGCTGGAGAATGTGTGGTAATAGGTCAGCCAATCATTTTCATATCTTCTGGGAATGCCCAAACATTTCTACTTATTGGGAAAATGTGGTAAAGGAGATAAGATTAATAATCAATTTCGAATTAGATTTTAATTTCAGTGTCATTTACCTGGGAAATGTGCCTGTTGAATTGAGACAACAAGATAGATACCTGTTACAAATATTATTAGCAGGTAGCAAAAAAGCCATAACTAGGAAATGGCTAAGCAAAGATTCCCCAACAATTTCAGAATGGGTTGAAATAGTTCAGGAGATTTATGTCATGGAACGAATGACGTTTTCGTTGAGACACGCTGCTAAAAGATTTGAAAAATACTGGGGAAACTGGAAATCATACATTGCTCTGAGCTGATTTATTTACTCCTTTATAATAATTTGTACATTATTTATCTGTGTATAAAGGCCTATGCTTTGTCTGACTTCAAATGGGAACTGTATATCTTTCTGTAATGTCAAAGATCCATCCCTGTTATAACCTCAAGGACTATTAATATCAATGATAAGGACATTTAAGGAAATGTAACTTAACAGTAATCCCTGACAGTTCAAGATCTGCCTTCTCTGTATTTTTTGTTATTGTTTTGTTTTTTCTCTCATTGTATTCACTGTTAAATCCCAATAAAAATAGAGTTTAAAAAAAAAAAAAAAAAAAAAAAGCTGAAACACTAAATCACTCGCTCTCCTCGGTGCCAAAACCTCTTTTAAGTGGTGAAAAGGAACGACAACATTACAAACATTAAAAAGTCAAAATAAATGTAAGAAACTGTGTTTTTTTTTATTTTTATTATTATTTGCATTTTCCACACTGTCCCAACTTTTTCTGATTTGGAGTTGTAATACTTATTATTATTATTAATTTGAATGTCATATCTTACATCAATTATGTACACTTTTTACCTGAGCACATAACTCCAGCATCTTTACTGTGGTCACAGTTATTCATCCCCCAACCTGTTGATCTACAGTTCCTCAGTGTAGATTCTGATCCAGTACAGCCCACATCATCCATCCAGATTGGTCCTGATCCTGGTCCAAAGTGAGCATCACCCAGCACAGCTACAGCCTCCCCACAGTCCAGCTCTCTACACACCACTGCAGCATCGTCCAGATCCCAGTCATCACCACACACTGTTCCCCACCGTCCATCATGAAGAACCTCCACTCTCCCAGCACAGCGACTTCCACCATCCACCAGCCTCACACCACCTGAACAAAGCAGAACAATGAGAGTTACTGAGAGGTACAGTGAGGAAAATAAGTATTTGATACACTGCCGATTTTGCAAGTTTTCCCACCTACAAAGAATGGAAAGGCCTGTAATTTTTATCGTAGGAACACTTCTATTGTGAGAGACAGAATCTAAAAAAAAAAATTCAGATAATCACATTGTATGATTTTTAAATAATTAATTTGCATTTTATTGCATGAAATAATTATTTGATACAATGGAAAAACAGAACTTAATATTTGGTACAGAAACCTTTACAGAGGTCAGACGTTTCCTGTAGTTCTTGACCAAGTTTGCACACAGTGCAGCAGGGATTTTGGCCCACTCCTCCATACAGATCTTCTCCAGATCTTTCAGGTTTCGGGGCTGTCGCTGGGCAACATTGAGTTTCAGCTTCTTCCAAAGATTTTCTATTGGGTTCAGGTCTGGAGACTGGCTAGGCCACTCCAGGACCTTGAAATGCTTCTTACGGAGCCACTCCTTAGTTGCCCTGGCTGTGTGTTTCGGGTCATTGTCATGCTGGAAGACCAAGCCACGACCCATCTTCAATGCTCTCACTGAGGGAAGGAGGTTGTTGGCCAAAATCTCGCTATACATGACCCCATCCATCCTCCCTTCAATACGGTGCAGTCGTCCTGTCCACTTTGCAGAAAAGCACCCCCAAAGTATAATGTTTCCACCCCCATGCTTCACGGTTGGGATGGGTTGTACTCATCCTCTTTCTTCCTCCAAACACGGCGAGTGGAGTTGATACCAAAAAGCTCTATTTTGGTCTCATCTGACCACATGACCTTCTCCCATGCCTCCTCTGGATCATCCAGATGGTCATTGGTGATCTTTAAACGGGCCTGGACATGAGCAGGGGGACCTTGCGTGCCCTGCAGGATTTAAATCCATGGCGGCGTAGTGTGTTACTAATGGTAATCTTTGAGACTGTGGTGCCAGCTCTTCAGGTCATTGACCAGGTCCTCCCGTGTGGTTCTGGGCTGATTCCTGACCTTTCTCAGGATCATCCTTACCCCACGAGGTGAGATCTTGCATGGAGCAGCAGACCGAGGAAGATTGACAGTCATCTTGTGTTTCTTCCATTTTCTAATAATTGCGCCAACAGTTGTTGCCTTCTCACCAAGCTGCTTGCTATTGTCCTGTAGCCCATCCCAGCCTTGTGCAGGTCTACAATTTTGTCGCCATGGTGAAGAGGTTGGAGTGTGATTGATTGAGTGTGTGGACAGGTGTCTTTTATACAGGTTACAAGTTCAAACAGGTGCAATAAATACAGGTAATGAGTGCAGAATAGGAGGAGCTTCTTAAAGAAAAACTAACAGGTCTGTGAGAGCCAGAATTCTTGCTGGTTGGTAGGTGATCAAATACTTATTTTATGCAATAAAATGCAAATTAATTATTTAAAAATCATACAATGTGATTATCTGAATTTTTTTTAGATTCTGTCTCTCACAATAGAAGTGTTCCTACGATAAAAATTACAGGCCTCTCCATTCTTTGTAGGTGGGAAAACTTGCAAAATCGGCAGTGTATCAAATAATTATTTTCCTCATTGTATGTGTGTATAAAGCTTAATTTGACTTGGACATTAAAATGTAAAATAAGGGAAAAACTGTAAATTAATGCATCTCTTACCAGCACACACCAGTCCCACATCACTGGAATGGGAGCAGGTGTGGTTGGTAGGTGATGTTGGACAGAGGTGAATCTGAGACTCGTTTCCTCTACACTGAAGCTCCTCTGTCCACACCTGATGTTCTCCTCTACCAAAAGCAGCAGCTCCCAGCACCTCCACAGGAAGTCCACAGTTCAGCTCTCGACACACAACCTCTGCATCCTGCTGGTCAAAGTCCGCATCACACACTGTGTACCAGGTCTTCCCATGATGCACCTCGACTCTCCCAGAGCACCGATGAGGACCATCAATCAGTCTGACTCCTGAAATATTAAAAGAGTATTTAATGACTGAGGTAGTAAACATACTCTGGTAAAATATATTAGCACACAGAAGTAAATCACAAGGAAATGTGAACTTTGTGGTGAAGGTACAGTCAGAAACTATCACCACTACTTTAAATCCATTTAACACGAGATAGAATCTGGTTACTTTAAACACTTTGTTTTAGATAAGATAAAATAATCCTTTATTAATCCCACAGTGGGGAAATTCACTATTTAAATTAAAGAAACATGTAAAATATTAACTAGATTAACGATTAAATATGAACGATTGTTGATAGCATTAAAACATAATATCTTAATGACTAAATACAGTTTATAGTCATCTATGAGAACAGTACAGTTTACCTGAGCACATGACTGAAGCATCATTATGATGATCACAGTAATGGTTCCCCCATCCTGCTGATAAACAGTTCTTCAGTGTAGATTCTGATCCACTACAGGTCACATTCTCCATCCAGATTGGTCCTGATCCTGGTCCAAAGTGAGCATTACCCAGCACAGCTACAGCCTCCCCACAGTCCAGCTCTCTACACACCACTGCAGCATCATCCATGTCCCAGCCTGCACTACACACTGTTCCCCACTGTCCTCTATGAAGAACCTCCACTCTCCCAGCACAGCGACTTCCACCATCCACCAGCCTCACGCCACCTGTGCAGTACAGGATTTGGGGTGGAGTTGTGAAGTTTCGATCGTTAAAGGAAAATGTTCAGGTTTATGCATAAATGTAAAGTTTTGCTTACTAATTAATTTGCTTTTTAGAAACGTCATGACTAAAATCAGGCAAATTCAGAAAGTACTCAGACCTTGTTAGCCAACTTTACTGTGGATTTGATAGATATTTACATTTACATTTTCAGCATTTAGCAGACGCTTTTATCCAAAGCGACTTACACAATGAGCGGAATTGATAGAATTGATTAGAATTTATATAATTACCGTCTTTTCTACCAATCTACACTTTATCACCAGAATGACTAAGTGAAAACGTAGTTGATCAAAAATCAGAAACTAAAATCACTTATTCACAAATGTCTTCAGACTGGTTTCTTTGATTTTTCGTGGTCAGATTCATCCTTTTGGCTTTAGTTAATAATAATAATACATTTTATTTATATAGCGCTTTTCAAGATACTCAAAGACGCTTTACATAAGACAAATAATCAAAACAAATACGTACATACACCATACAAATCATAGTACAAAATCAAAATAGTACATCAACATCAAGAATAATTAAGATAAAAACAAAGAGAGCAGCATAAGACAGTTCATTAAAAATTAGCTAAATTATGAGAGAGAACAACAAATATAGAACAATTTCTTAAAATTAGACAGAAACAGGACAGATTCACATGCAATCAGGAAACTGAAAACTTTACAAGTTTTAGGATCTAGGACTTCACATTTCTGTCATGATCTAAGTATAAAAACTATTAAAAAGAATAGCAAAAATAAAAGCATTTATTTCGTGTTGTTACAAGTTAAATGCCATTTTGAATAGATGAGTTTTGAGAAGTGACTTGAATTTGGACAGGTCAGGACAATCTCGTAGGTGTTTGGGGAGAGCATTCCATAAAGATGGAGCAGCTATGGAAAAGGCCCTGTCACCCCAGGTCCGGTGCTTGGTCCTAGAGGGTATGGACAGTAGGTTAGCCTTAGAAGAGCGAAGGCTACGGGAGGGAATGTGCTGATGGAGCAGGTCGGTGAGGTAGGATGGGGCCTGATTATGGAGAGCTTTGTGAGTGAATAGAAGAATTTTGAATTGAATGCGTTGAGCAACGGGAAGCCAATGAAGTTTTTGGAGAACAGGTGTAATATGATCACGGGAGCGAGTATGAGTAAGGAGGCGAGCAGCTGAATTCTGGATATACTGAAGTTTTTTTTAGGATTTTGTTAGATGTACCATAAAGGATACTATTGCAATAATCAATTCTGGATGTAATAAAAGCATGAATCAAGGTTTCGGCGGCAGAAAAAGAGAGTGATGGACGTAGACGTGCTATGTTTTTTAGATGAAAGAAAGCAGTTTTGGTGATGTGATTTACATGGAGGTCAAAAGAGAGGTTGCTATCAAAAATTACACCAAGATTTCGGATGTTAGAAGACGGAGACAAAGTGTCATTATCAATGGTAATTTGAAAATTTTTTGTGGTTTTTGCCAGGGTTGTAGGACCTACGATGATCATATCAGATTTTTCACAGTTTAATTTGAGGAAATTAGCTTTCATCCACAATTTCATTTCAGTGATGCAATTTGTCAGAGTGGAGTGAAGTTCAGTATTAATGGATTTTGGAGGAGATGTAAAGCTGAATATCATCAGCATAGCAGTGGAAATGTAAACCATGCCGACGTATGATGTCACCAAGGGGGAGCATATAAAGAATAAACAAAAGGGGACCTAACATCCTTGAGGTGTGTGGAAAACTCAATTGAAATTGCAATTATAATTGATTGAACATAGTTTGGGAAGGTACACCTTGGTCTGTAAGGGCCCAAAATGTACACTGCACTGTCAGGACAAAAAACAAACATCTCTTGACATCTCCACCATTACATTGTGGCAAGGCGTTGATTAGAACGGGGATATAAAACAGGGCAGTTGTTGCTCAGTGGTTAAGGTACTGGACTAGTAATCCAAAGGTTGCTGGTTCAAGCCCCACCACTGCCAGGTTGTTATTGTTGAGCAAGGCCCTTAATCCTCAATTGTTTAGTATACTGTCTCAGTACTGTAAGCCGCTTTGGATAAAAGCATCTGCTAAACGCAGAGAATGTAAAACAATATCTAAGTTGTTGAGAGTTCCCAGGACCACAGTGATCTCAATCATTTTTAAATGGAGGAAGCTTGACACTAACTAAAACCTTCTTAGAATTGACCCTCTGGCCAAATTGGGAATTGTTGCTAATACCATTCTTACTGTAAATCATGATGGTGGCAACATTACACTTTCAGGCTGCTTTTCAGCAGCAGAGACAGAGGCGGTGGAGCACCAGGGCAACATTCTTCTCCAACACGTCCAGGTTTTGAAACAGATTATGGATAGATTGAAAGCCATAAACCTGAACCCCCCTCTACCCCCCATTCACATGCCAGCAGTCAACTTCTTCCTATCCCGGCCCCACGTGCACATTGCTCCGAATCCCATCTGCCGGCCCCAGACGATATAATGGGGAGCCAGGTCGGTGTAGGGTTTTTTGTTGCAGTGCTCGTTGGCATTTGAGCTCCAGCCATTAAGCTTTCCCACTGAGCGAGCTAAAGTCGCCCATATCATCCCCCTACTGTCAGGCTGGGCTCTTACATGGGCCACTGTGATATGGGGGAACAGGCCCAACCTATGTACGTCCCTTGATTTATTTATTAATGAATTTAAGCAGACATTTGACAGTTCGGTTAGGGAAGAGAGTCCAAGGGGGATCTGTGACGGACCATATGGCGACCCCTCGGACCTCCGGGTTATTTTTGAAGGCTAGGCTTATATGGGGCGCCAGACAGCAGAAATGTTTGGACGCTTTTGTTGACTCAGGGGCAGCGGGCAACTTTATCGATGCAGCTCTAGCTAGAGCCCTGGTAATGCCTACCATTCCTCTGGAGGTTCCACAATTGACGGGGGGGGGGGGGGGGGGGGATCTGGGGCAGTGACTCTCCAAACCTGTCCCATACCCCTCATCCTGGGGTTTCTGTGGTTGCAGCAACACAACCCCAGGATTGATTGGTGCACTAGGTCGATCTCCCTATGGGGGTCACTTTGTCAAAGGACATGCCTAGTAGGAGAGGCGACCTCCTCTACACCCTCCAAGGCACCAAATGAAATCACTGATTTGTCAATGGTCCCCCCGGAGTACCATGCCCTCAGAGAGGTGTTCAGCAAGCGCAGGGCCCAGATCCTACCCCCTTCCCCTGGCCCTTTGATTGTGCAATCAACCTCCATCCGGGAACAACACCACCTAGAGGGAGGTTGTTCGCACTACAACCTACAACCTCATCAGAGTAACACAAGGGGATGAGTGGAAGACGGACTTTATCACCCCGTCGGGCCACTGCGTAGAGTGATGCCCTTTGGCCTCATGAATGCGCCCACCGTCTTTCAGCGGTTCATAAATGAGGTACTCCAGGAAGCACTGGGGCAATACTTCTTCTGGATAACCACCTGTTTGTAGAACTGGAAAAATCCCAGTTCCATATGAACAGTGTATCCTTCCTGGGATTTGTGGGTCTCCAGAGGAAGTTTGCAAATGGATCCTGCCAAAACCAAGGCCATTTCCGAGTGGCCATGCCCAACCTCGGTACAGCTGGTCCAGCACTTCCTAGGCTTTGCAAACAGAGAAATTATGATGTTGGCAATAAAGAACTGCTGGCAGTCAAGCTCGCTCTTGAGGAATGGAGACATTGGCTGGAGGGGGCAAAACATCAGTTCCTGGTCGGGATGGATCACAAGAACTAGGCGTACATCCAAAATGCCAAGCATCTCAACCCACGCCAGGCCAGGTGGGCATTGTTCTTTGGCCGATTTGACTTCATCTTATCCTACTGGCCAGGGTCAAAGAACACTAAGCCTGACTCCCTCTCCAGACAGTGGGAAACCACAACTTCCTCTTCCCCCAGCAAGCCAATAATACCAGGATCTCAAATAGTGGCCCTGCTACGATGGGGTCTGGAGGAGGCTATTCAAGAGGCTCAGCAACAAGAGCCGGACCCTGGTGGTGGCCCTCCAGGGACATTATTTGTACCCACATCCGTTAGAACATAGATTCTTCACTGGGGACACACTTCCCCACCAGGACTTAGAGAGGACCCTGCGATGTCTGGTTTCAGCCAATCTGTCAACATGGGCAAAACACCTGCTCTGGGCAGAGTATGCCCATAACACACTCATTCATCCATTGGCATGTCCACTTTTGAGTGTCAATTCGGGTACCCACCACCCATGTTTCCAGAGCAGGAAGCCGACGTCGGAGTCCCCTCTGCCCAGCAGCTGGTCAGGCATTGTAAACAAGCCTGGCGGGGAGCAAGAAATACTCTTAGATCTACCACCGCGTCCAGGACAACTATAGCAAACCGGAAGAGGTGCTTGGGCCCATCTCTCCGACCCGGACAACAAGTTTGGCTGTCAGCCAAGCCATTGTCCATGGAGTCTCGAAACCTAAGCCAAATATATGTGGGACCGTTCAAAATTCTAAGAAGGGTTAACCCAGTAACATATACCCTAGCCCTTCCCCGAAGTATGAAAATAAATCCAACGTTCCATGTATCACGCCTCAAGCCGGTGCTTTGCAGCCCCTATAACCCTACTTCCCAAACCAAGCCTCCCCCACCTCGGTTGATAGCTGGCTCCCCAGCCTACACAGTTAAACGTTTGTTTGATGTTCGTCGGGTCAGGAACTCCAAACAATATTTTGTAGACTGGGAAGGGTATGGCCTGGAAGAGCGCATTCAGGAATTCCACCGTAACCGGGCAGCACGCATGGGAACGTCGGGAGCCGTTCCTAGCAGGGGGGATTCTGTAACGGGTGGCTTCTGACAGACAAGTACCATTCTCCTGGCAACCGCCAAAACCCAGACTCGTCCATCGGATCACCAGTGCTTTACACCACTGCATCCGACGCTTTGCATTGTGCTTGGTGAACCCATTGCATGAAGCTCTCCACACACTGTTCTTGAGCTAATCTGAAGGTTTGACATGTTGTGTCCTTAGATGATTGTCAAGATTATAACGATTGTTCATTTATTTGCTGTATCCTTCCTGTCAGTTTGAATCAGTCTGGCCTTTCTCCTTTCTCACCATCAAGTTGTTCCCAGTGAAAGAAATGCCAATCATGTTATTTATGTGTGTGTGTGTGTGTGTGTGTGTGTGTGTATACAAATCATATTTCCAAAAAAATGGAAACAAAAGAAGAATGTGTGATGTGTTAATTCTCTTGAATCTTTATTTAACAGGTAAAAGTAGAAATAAAAGATTTCTAATGTTTTCACTCATTAACTTCATTGTAGTTGAGAAATCGAAACCCATTTATAATTTGATACCTGCAATACACTCCAAAAAGTTGGGACAGAGGAAAAATAAGAGTCAAAAATTGATAGAATTTTCAAGTTGCTGTTTTCTTAAATAAGCAAGTGAGTTGGTAAAAAGTACGGGATCAGATTTATGAGATGAGATCCTTCAAACAAAAAGTCTATATAAGCAAAGATGTATCATGGCTCTTAGTGCAAGATTGCAAATTTAGTCTTTCACCATCTAGTCAAAAGATTCAGGGACTCTGGAGAAATCTTAGTCTATTTAGTGCAAATCTAGAAACCCCTGTTAAATTCTCGTGACCTTTGAGCTCTCAGACGACACTGCATTAGACACCATCATGATACTGTGATAAATACAGCCACATGAGCTCAGGATTACTTAACACGGTTCGTCACTGAAATGCAACCTGAAACTCTATTACACACAGAAAAACAGCTGTACATCAATTCTATACAGAAACACCTCAGAGTTTTCTGGGCCTGATTCATCTTTGTACTGCATTGTACCAAATGCCCCAGCTTTAATAATTAATAATAATAATAATAATAATAATAATAATTATTGTTATTAATAATAATAATAATAATAATAATAATGTCTCTGTGATATGTTAAATTAAATGTTGGGTCTTACCAGCACACACCAGTCCCACATCACTGGAATGGGAGCAGGTGTGGTTGGTAGCTGATGTTGGACAGAGGTGAATCTGAGACTCGTTTCCTCTACACTGAAGCTCCTCTGTCCACACCTGATGTTCTCCTCTACCAAAAGTATTAGCTCCCAGCATCTCCACAGGAAGTCCACAGCCGAGATCTCGACACACAACCTCTGCATCCTGCTGGTCAAAGTCAGCATCACACACTGTGTACCAGGTCTTCCCATGATGCACCTCGACTCTCCCAGAGCAACGAGAACCTCCACCAACCAGTCTGACTTCTGAAATATTACAGTGAGAGAATTAAAAAGCAACTTCTTAAGCTTAATAACTTCTGGGCTGCTGTATAAACACTTAGTAATGTTACCACATATATTAATAATAATAATATGGAGGTCTCTGCTTAGTCTGGTTCCCCTCAAGGTCCCTTCCTGTAATTTTAAGGGAGTTTTTCCTGCCACTGTCGCCCTCGGCTGCTCAACTGGGGTTTTGGTCTGTTGGTCCTGGATTCTGTAAAGTTGTTTTGAGACGATGTTCATTGTAAAAAGCACTATATAAAATAAACTTGACTTGAATATGTGCACAATAAAAGTATATATCTTTAATTCTCAAGGTAGGATTATTCTCAACTAACTAATCAGTTTCACGAATCCGGCCTCTGTGTGCTCCTGCTGGAGCTTCTGTGCTTCCAGAGTTTGTTGATGTGCCACGCCTCTCTCTTCGGGAGAGCTCTCAGTCCTGAGCCCTTTTTTTGATTGGTCTTTGACTAATTATCTCCAGCTGCACCTTGTCTGAGTTAATGAGCTCAGAAGATTTAAGTTAGCAGCTTGGGAACAGAATCAGAGAATATTTTGGTTTGGTTTTTCCCCAATGCATGACTTTGTAAGCTCGTTCAACTTTGGTATCTTTTGAATTTGGGCCTGCCTGTTATTGTTATTGTCATTGTTATTACTAATAATAATAAGGGCGGCACGATGGCTCGGTGGGAAGCACTGTTGCCTCACAGCAAGAAGGTCCTAGGTTTGATTCCCAGGTGGTGCGGACCGGGTCCTTTTTGTGTGGAGTTTGCATGTTCTCCCTGCGTCTGTATGGTTTTCTTACGGGTGCTCCGGGTTCCCTCCCACAGTTCAAAGACAGTGCAGTCAGTATAACTTGAGCTACTAAAATTAGCCGAGGTGTGTGTGTGTGTTTGTCTTGTAATAGACTGGCAACCTGTCCAGTGTGTTTCCTACCTTTCGCCCAGTGAATTGTACCCACTGCAACCGTTAATAGGATAAAGATAGTAAATGAATGACAATAATAATAATAATTAGTGATAATAATAATAATAATATTCAGTGATAATAATAATAATATTCTGTGATAATAATAATAGTAATAATAATAATTAGTGATAATAATAATAATAGTAATAATTAGGGATGCATCGATACCATTTTTTCCCAACCGAGTACGAGTACAAGTACATGTATTTTTGTACTCGCCGATACCGATACCGATACCGATACCTATTTAGAATGATGCAATCTGGAGCATTATGGAATAGTGTAGTTTTTAGTGTAAAATAGTGCAGTGGAACACTAATTGTAAAAAAAAAAAAACACCGCACAGATATAATTGAGAAAGCTTCTGACAAGCTAACGTTAACGTTCATTAATAAACGCAAGTAATTAACGTTGTGCACATCATACATGCGATGCGATTCTGCTGATTGAAATATTTACTTTAAAGGGATAATACAGTCCGATCCCATCTGAGCCGATTCTATCAGCACATACATTCGTGGTTCACCTCGGTAAATCGTAAACGACTCTGAGTCGGCTCCCGCTCTGTGGTAATAACCAGTATAATTAAGCCTGAGCTTTATAATGTAAGCGAGTTACACAGAATGTTCTGTAGTAGTTGGTGTTTATTTACAACCGCATCATTCATTATAACAGTGAACACGGAGAGATGACTGAGAAAAGAAACTTACGCTGCGCTTAAAATGAGTCGACTCCTGAATCACTTGTATCGACACTGTGAGCAGAGTATTAAAGACACACACACGTCCTATAACAGCGGTCGCTGCTTTTGTAACCGGTTATCTTCGCTGTTAGCTCTATTTTGAAGTTTTTTTTTTTTTTTCAAACGGAACTGAATAACATTAAACGTGCGTGTGAGCGTGGTCAGTGAGAATAATTCAATCTGTCTCCCGTGGGTGAAAAATGAACTCGCGCCCCCCCAGACAAGCACTGCCGCCCCACAGGTTGAAAATCCCTGCGTTAACGCAGCAATGTGCACTAGGCACAAGGTATTGGATGTTTAGTATCGGAGCCTCGTTTGCGAGTACGAGTACGAGTTAATGAGCGCGGTATCGGGCAAATACCCGATACTAGTATCGGTACTCATGCATCTCTAGTAATAATAATAAAATAGTAAAACAACTCACCTGAACAATTTACTGCAAGTACTTCTCGACAATGAGGAACCGCCCACCATACAGGTTTACAGAACTTCACATGATGCTGTGATGCACTGCAGTCTAATTTATCCAGCCACAGTGATACTGGTGATTGAAACTGGGTAACACCGAAATCTACAGCCTCACCACAGTCCAGCTTTTTACACAGCACTTCAACAAGATCTACTCTCCAGATATTCCCACACATTGCTAGCCACTGATCCACAGCCAAAATCTCCAGTCTCCCATCACATCGACTTCCACCATCCATCTCACCTCGGCTAAACAGCAGTGAGAGAGAGAGAGAGAGAGAGAGAGAGAGAGAGAGAGAGAGAGAGAGAGAGAGGAGGAGAGAGAGAGAGAGAGAGAGAGAGAGAGAGAGAGAGAGAGAGAGAGAGAGAGAGAGAGAGAGAGAGAGAGAGAGAGAGAGAATTAATTGTGTTATCTATGAAAAAGGCATAAAAAACTGATCATAACTTATTATCAGAACACAGAGATTCATCATAATGAAATGTTTGGAATTAATGTAAAGAATATTCTTGAACATTAAGATCCACCCCGTCCTCTGTACAGTAGCTACGTTGAACAACAGACTACTATGGACAGATTTTTGAGGTATCAGTCGAGTGTCACAACTTTTACTGAGGGGTGTGAATCTCCAGGGTCAGGGTCCCAGTTTCTCTCTTGTGCACCTGAATTCAATAATTAGAAGGGGTGTCCCTAAACTTTTGTCTATATAGCATATACTGTCTTGTGAAAAAGTAGATAGATAGATAGATTGACAGACAGACAGACAGACACTTTATTAATCCCAAAGGGAAGGTCCAGCATTACAGCAGCTCAAGGTACATTAGAAAAAGAATTATTAGGTAGGTAAGTGTTACTGTACAGTACTTATTTACCCTCTTACTAATTTGCTATTTTTTTCACACTTAAATGTTTCAGATTTTCTAACTAATTTTAATATAAGATAAAAACAGGAATAAACAAAAGAGCAGACTCCTGCACCACACTCAGCTTGTCCCTCAACAAAAAGAGCTAAATGGTCACTCAGGTTCACTCGGAAAAGTTGGGCATAAGACAAATGTGTCTGCGTAGACGCCCAGCCGACCAGTAGCAGCACTAAAATTCAAACCCCGGATCTGGTGGGCTCCTGTAAAAGACTGAGTACCGTGTTTTAAATCTTTAGATCAAAATTAATTACTAGACTAACACGAGCTGAGTAAAAACATTTAAGGAATAAAGTTTATGTTTGATGCTGAAAAGTCTGTACTTACTAGCTGTTGTGAGGGTGAGTGTGGATGAGAGAAGAATCAAAGTCCTCCAGAAATCCATCTTCCTTCTTCCTGTACCCACTCTGTATTACTCTGTACCCACTCTGTACCACTCTGTATCCGCTCTGTATCACTCTGTACCCACTCTGTATCCACTCTGTACCACTCTGTACCCACTCTGTACCCACTCTGTACCACTCTGTACCCACTCTGTACCCACTCCGTACCACTCCGTACCCACTCCGTACCTGATGCGATCACCTCCACTCTCTCAGAGAGACTGAATTGAGATGTTTCTCCTCTCTGTCTCACCCCCTTCAGAAAGAGAGAAACAGCCACCAATCACACTCACTGTTTCCTTATTAGAAAGAGGAGAGGAAACTATCAGACGCAGTCAACCAATCAGAGGAGCCGGTTCTGACTTTCTCCATACTGATGAAAAGAGCGTCTCTGCTGATGAACAGAACTCCTTCACCACATCACTCACTCACACACATACAGTACACGTCTTGATGTGGTAAAGAAACGGTGGAGTGATGTTCATGTGCATGTGCAAATGCATGCGTGTGCGCAGGTTTGTGTGTGTGTGCATGTGCAGGTGTGTTCATGCAGGGGGGAAAGTGTGTGTGTGTGAGTGTGTGTGATTGTGTGTGTGAGTGTGTGTGCATGTGTGTGTGTGTGTGTGTGTGTGTGTGCATGCAGAGGGGAGAAGGGAGGGGTAGAAGAAACTAGTGTTAGATGAATCATTACTGAATCAACAGTGAATCATTATTGAATCATTACTAAATAAACAAGTGAATCAATCATATGAAGTGAATAAAATATTATTATTATTAGTAGTAGTAGAATAATTCATTCATTCACGTTTTCATTCGTTGTTCCTGCTCTGCAATAGTAATAATTCTGGTCAGTAATAAAGATGAAGAACTACAATTCTGTGTTAGTTAATGGATTATGAATGTGGTCAGTCACAACTACACAGTACAGTGTCATAACTCACTCACTCACTCAGTCTCACTTATTCACTAACTCATTCACTCTCTCACACCATAGATAGATCACAGAGCCCCGACCTCAACCAATCTCAACAACTTTTGGTGTGAATTATCGTCTCTGGACTGAATGACACACATTTCCAAAAATCCATTTCAAAATCTTGGAAGCCTTTCCACAGGATCAGACGCTGCTATAGCTGCAATGTAAAGACCATCTGTAGTAATGCCTGTTCTTATATTATGGGATGTTCAACAAGTTCTCAGTCAGGTGTTTCCATCATTTTGGCTATATAGTGTAGGTGCTCAGAGTCTGCTGAATAGCTTCATCACATCAGGAAATACCAATTATTTCATGTTTTACAAAATTTCCTGCACAAACGGTGTTTCTACCAAGTGTCTACCAAGAGTGATCTATATCCCTTCCATGCACTCTCTCAACCGGTGTTCCTCAGGGCTCTGTACTTGGCCCACTTATATTCTCTATCTACACCCGCTCTCTGGGTAAGGTCATAGCCTCCCATGGCTTCTCCTACCACTCCTATGCAGATGATACTCAGCTCATCCTGTCATTTCCTCCCTCAGACACACAAGTCTCAGCTCGCATCTCAGCATGTCTGTGAGATATCTCACAATGGATGTCAGCTCATCATCTAAAACTCAATCCCACCAAGACAGAGCTGTTACTCATCCCCGGAGATCAGTCTCCAACCCAGGACCTAGTCATCTCTCTTGATGACTCCCAGATCAGACCATCTGATAAGGTAAGAAGTCTTGGTGTTGTCCTGGATAACCAGCTGACCTTCTCTCCTCATGTAGCCAATATGACGAGATGGTGCCGGTTCCTCCTGTACAACATCAAGAAGATTCGACCATTTCTCTCCATGGAAGCTCCTCAGATTCTGGTCCAGATTCTGGTCCCACGGTTGAACTCCCTCCTGGCAGGGGCTCCCATGTCCACTATTAAACCCTTGCAGCTCATTCAAACACTGCCACATCACCCCACTGCTGCCACATCACATCACCCCACTGCTGCCACACCATCACCCCACTGCTGCCACATCACATCACCCCACTGCTGCCACATCACTTCACCACACTGTTGCCTCATCACATCGCCACATTGCTGTACACAGTGGTGTATAAAGTACCGGAAGGCCATACTTGAGTAAAAGTACAAGTATCTTACCAGAAATTTACTTTGATAGAAGTAAAAGTCACCTTTTAGAATATTACTTGAGTAAAAGTCTAAAAGTGTCTGATGTATAATGTACTTAAGTATCAAAAGTAATTTGATATTAAATGTACTTAAGTATTAAAAGTAGAAGTAAAAGTAAATGCTGTTAGTATAAATGGAAGAGGTCATTTTAAATATAAAGATCGTTTTTTTAAGCCTGTAAACCACCTTAACAATTAACCTGTTTTCTTCCTTTCATCTGAACATGATTTGTGTCAATTCATGATCATAATCAACTGTTGACATCACCTGTTTGAAATCATGACATTATTTGGTTGTTTTTTTAACTTATTACTAGCCCTAAATGTTCCTGTTCCAACGTTTTTAGAATGTGAGTCGATGTAAATGTAAGAAACACTGCATCTATTTTATTTGCATTTTCTATACTGTCCCATTTTTTTATTTGGGTAGTATATTTCAATAACAAAAAATAATTTTGGCATAATTAATTTAAAGCAAAACTCAAGAGAGTTTAACAAAACCTGTGGCACTTTTATCCCTTTAATGATCTGTTAACCAATAATTTAAATCAAAATATTTGAGTAAAATAAGCTGTATTTAAATAATCTTTTTGGGCTGTATCTACTCACTGTATGGCGTGTTAAACTAAAAAAATATTGGTATTCTTACTTTAAGAAAACACCATTTCTAACTTGAAGCCAACAGCTGAAAAATTATTAATAATAAGTTGTATAAGTTGATTTCTTGTTGAGAGCATTAAAGGGTTAAAGACGTGCTGCATGTTCCTCAGCACCATGAATCTCTCCTCTGGTCTAATACAGAAGTTATCTGAGGAAATATTTGTCCGTAGGTGAGTTTTTAAAAATAATGGACGTGTCTTCATGAGTTTTGCAGTCAATGAATTTCAAACAAATTTAGTGAAACGTTTTATTTGTGGTTCGAATGTAATCAGTAAAAATGGTAGGTAGATATCTGAACAATGTTAATGCTAATAATATTAAAAAATCGCTGATGCTGCAGCTTTACTTTGTTAATCATTGTGAACTTACATCAGTGTGTTGGATGGGGAGCTTCTGAAATCTCCATATTTGCGTGTCTTTGGGTGAACGACGCACTTTTAGAAAACTCCGATAGCTTTTAGAGAACGTTTGCGCATGCGCATTAATGTGTTTAACCACCGTGTAACTCACAAGCGCAGGTGCAGTCCGTCACACATCTCACATCATTTACCTTCATTCTGTAGTAATGAGTAACGAATTTACATACAGCGAATGTAACGGAGTAAAAGTACACAATTTCTTTAGAAAATGTAGTGGAGTAAAAGTGAAAGTTGTCGAACATTTTTATACTCCAGTAAAGTACAAGTACTTCAAAAAACTACTTAAGTACTGTAACGAAGTATTATTACTTCGTTACTATACACCACTGGCTGTACACCATCACCCCACTGCACGTATTCAGTTTAAAACACTGATGCTCGGCTACAAAGCCAAAAATTGACCAGCCCCAAGCTACCCTCATGGTCTAATCAAACCCACACTGCTTAAGAGACACTGCTGGTCATCAGACACTGCGGGTTATCATACACACTGCTTTAAATCAGACACACTGCTGATTATCAGACACACCGATGTTTATCAAACTCACTGCTGGTCATCAGACACACTGTTGGTTATTAGACACACTGCTGGTCATCAGACACACTGTTGGTTATTAGACACACTGCTGGTCATCAGACACACTGTTGGTAATTAGACACACTGCTGGATATCAGACACACCGCTGGTTATTAGACACACTGCTGGATATCAGACACACTGCTGGTTATTTGACACACTGATGCTGATCAGACACACTGTTGGTTATTAGACACACTGCTGGTCATCAGACACACTGCTGGTTATCAGACACACTGCTGGTTATTAGACACACTGCTGGTCATCAGACACACTGCTGGTTATCAGACACACTGCTTTAAATCAGACACATTTGTTATCAGACATGCTGCTTTAACCCTTGTGTGGTGTTTGGGTCTGTGGGACCCGTTTTTAATGTTTACCAAAAGATAAATGACGCTATTTATTATTATGTTAACCTCCTTTAGCTCATTTTGTGTGAAGAACAGATAAAATAACAGGTTTTTAATGAGTACACACTGTACACTGTACACCCCCCCTGTACACCCCCCGCCCACACACACATACATTTATATTACACATGTGGTGTTCAGGTCCCGCAGGTATAAAAGTGTGTCCCTTTACTCTGTCCTACGATAACATGTCCTGCTGTGAGTGTGTGTGTGAGAGAGACAGACTGAGAGAGAGAGAGACAGAGAGAGAGAGAGACACAGCATACATGCATGAAATGAAGGTATGTAACACACACAGTAAAGCTGATCCTCATGTGTTGTATAGGCTGCCATGAACAGACTGTGTTCAGTGGGACTGAGGTGTAGACTGATGATTAGACTGAGGTGTAGACATGATTAGACTGATGATTAGACTGAGGTGTAGACATGATTAGACTGATGATTAGACTGAGGTGTAGACATGATTAGACTGATGATTAGACTGAGGTGTAGACATGATTAGACTGATGATTAGACTGATGTGTAGACTGATGATTAGACTGATGATTAGACTGAGGTGTAGACATGATTAGACTGATGATTAGACTGAGGTGTAGACATGATTAGACTGATGATTAGACTGAGGTGTAGACTGATGATTAGACTGATGTGTAGACTGATGAGTAGACTGACGATTAGACTGATGTGTAGACTGATTATTAGACAGATGTGTAGACTGATGTGTAGACTGATACAGATACTGGATCTGTTCAGGCTGCTGTTTCTTACACTGTCATGTTTTACATTTCTTAAGGTTGTTTAATTTTGATTTGTTCAAAGTAAACACGTTTTTCCAGCCATATTTTGATATAGATTTTTTCTTTTTTATATTTTATCACAACAAACGGATGTCCCTGTTATTTATAAATGTGATCCAACACAGGTAAATAGTAAATGTTAAACAAATATTATGTTGTAATGAACACACACAGAGATGATTTACAAGATGTTTATTGATAACAAAACACAAAACAGGGTAACACAAGACAGAATCAAACAAGACAAGACAAACTAACACAGCCTATGCTAAATGCTAAGCTAAACATAAATGAACAAAGCTAATACTAATTTAAACACAAAGCTAACGCTAAACATTAAACAGGAACCTAGGGTTAAAGCTAATAACATGAGACAAGACAGAATCACTAAACAAACATAAACAAAGCTAAACAAAAACTAAACTAAGACAAACAGGAACAGAACTAAACAAGGCATGAATAAGACTAACAGGCTAAGGCTAGCAGACAAACAGACAAAGGAAAACCAACATAACAGAGTCACAGGCAATATAGAGTCCAAACACTGGTCCACAGCTGCCTTCTTTTATGCTGCAGTGAACCAATCAACATGAGGGGCGTTGGCTTGAGACAGAACACAAACGGTTCTACTAAAGTGCTCCTGGAGAGGTGGGCGTGGCAGGTGCACCTGAGTTCCAGGAGCACATTGAGGCTCGAATCGTGACAGTAACCCCCCCCCCCCCCCCCCAAAGACACGACTCTCAGCGTGCCTCAAACAGACAAACAAAAAAGGGAGGTCCTGGACCCTGAGGGCAAACTTTACATCCTCCAGCAAGTTCTGAGGCTGGCATGACATGAGTAGGCTGAGTTCTGGCAAGCTGGGTAAACCGGTATAAGTTCATGAACACCGGCTGCCGACGTGAGATCTAAAGCGCCGCCTTTGGGCGCCAACAAGACACCTGGGAGCGCTGCTGTGGAACTTAAAGAACCGTCTGGGGGCGCCAACGTGAGACCTGAAGCACTATCTGGGAGCACTGCTGAGGAGCCTGAAGCGCCACCTAGGAGCACTGGGGAGGAGCCTGAAGCGCCAACTCGGGGGCCGACGCGAGACCTGAAGCACTGTCTGGGGGTGCCGACGTGGTGTTTGAAGCGCCATCTTGAGGCACTGACATGGAACCTGGTGTGCCGTCTGAAGGTGCCGACATGAGACCTGGTGCCCCAACTGGAGGCACCTACATGGAAACTGGAGCACCAACTGGGGGTGCTAAGGTAAGGACTGGAGCACTATCTGGGGGCAGCGACTTGGTACCTGGAGCGCCAACAGGGGGCGCTAACGAGAGAACTGAAGCACAAACTGGGGGTACCGACATAGAACCTGGGGCACCAACTGGGGGCGCTGAGGTGAAAACTGGAGCACTCTCTGGGGGCACCTTCTTGTAGCATAGCATCAGCTGCCTGGACCCTGGAGAAGCATCCGACGTGAGCTGCTTGGAGCCTGGAGAAGCGTCTAAAGTCAACAGCTTGGAGCCTGGCGAGGCATCAGGAGTCAGCTGCGTGGAGCCTGGAGAAGCGTCTGAAGTAAACTGCTTGGAGCCTGGCCAGGTGTCTTGAATCAGCTGCTTGGAGCCTGGAGCTTTGACTGGTGACCGCAGCATAGTGCAGGGAGAATCATCTGGAGTCGATGGTGGCTTGAACCCTGCAGTCTGCAACATGGAGCCTGGAGCTTTGACGGATGACAGCAGCATAGCACAGGGAGAGTCGTCTGGACGTTAACTTATAAATAGAGTTTTAAAACTACTATCTGAATTTGGATATGTATGCAGAACGCAACCTCTTCATGTGAAGTATCGTGTGAGTCTCACTGCAGATCTCCAACCCAGAGGAGAGAAGGAAACCATCTGCTCAGAAGCCAAGGTACAGCAGTTTGTGTTGTAGAGCTCACCTGGGACAGGGAGAAAAACTTCATCTCCATCTGTTGAGACCGGTTGGAAAGCTCAGACACGAGATAACACCGCTGGCTTCTGAAGATTACTACAAGAGGTAGACTCATTTTTCTATGCTCCATGAAGTCAAGTCAAGTCAAGTCAACTTTATTTATATAGCGCTTTTTACAATATACATTGTCTCAAAGCAACTTTACAAAATCCAGGACCAACAGATACAAAAACTCCTGTTGAGCAAGCCGAGGGCGACTGTGGCAAGGAAAAACTCCCTGAAAATTACAGGAAGAAACCTTGAGAGGAACCAGACTCAGCAGGGCCCATCCTTCATGGGTGGCCTGGAGGATACTTTAAATAAATACACGATTTACACAAAGCATACAAACATAGAATTTACACAAATCATACAAACACAGAATTAAATGATCTAAAAGTCATAACTGGTCATAAATAGATAAATAAACAATTAAATAATAATAGAGTTGTTATCCGCTCTAGTCTTCAATAAAGTCTGTAGTGATTTCTTGTCGTTGCAATTACTCCAGACCCGTCACATCTGACAGGAGCAGCATCGTTGTCCCGGCAGTCTCGACTTTAATCCTTAACCTCGGTGGGTAAACAGGTTTCAGACTCCGGCAGCCCTAATTATTACAGCATAACTAAAAGGGAGAGCAAGCAGGTAACAAGGTCATGAAGGCTTTCACAGGACATCAGCGCCCATCTCCCCACCGTCATCAAACCTGAGTGATCGGACAAGAGAGGCAGGACGACAGCAACCCAACATCCCTGATCACCACAAGTTTCTATGACCAAGAACCCCCAAGCTCTGCGCCTTTGTCTATACTAATCAAAAGCCTGAGAAAATAAATATGTTTTCAGTCTAGACTTAAACATTGAGACTGTGTCCGAATCCCGAATAGAGGCAGGAAGATTATTCCAGAGTTGTGGAGCTTTGTAGGAAAACGCTCTTCCACCAGCCGTGATCTTTTTAATTCTAGGAACTATAAGTAACCCTGCATCTTGTGAACGAAGTGGACGTGCTGGATTGTAGTAATTAATAAACTCACTCAGATACTGTGGAGCCAGACCATGTAGCGCTTTATAAGTTAGTAAAAGTATTTTGTAATTGTTATAATGAGAGAGACTAGGGACCCAAAGATGCGGAGAAAGGTGTTCTTTTATTTAACAATAAATAATAATCAAAACACAAAAACAGGCACAGAAAACAACTCGGGCAGAATTCCCGAGTGAAGCCGCTGGCGCCGCAGGCAACTGAAAAAGAGAAAAAAGAATAATGGAAAACGAAAGCAAAAGAGCGAGGCGCGAACCTGGATCGCCTGAATGAGAGGCGTTCGCGCTGCTCGCTGCGCTATTTAACAGCGAGTAAACAAAGGAGCCCTCGTGCTTAAAAGAAGCGCTGAGGGCGACAGATCCCAGGATAATCTTCCGGGATCGCTAAAGTGAAATTAATCAGGTAACTGGGACTACAGCCGAACCGGTATTGTCACCAGCGGTAAGTTCGTGCCGCTGGGAAGAAACCGATCTGAAGTTAGAAAAAAGGAAGGTCGCTAACTGCAGCGTGGATTCGAACCGGGACTGTAAAAGTGGATGACGCTATGGCTTAGTCCACACGGCCAACCCGGCAGTGATGAACCCACCTGAAAGTTCAGGCTATAAAAGGCTTGTGAAAAGCGGTTGCGGGGCTACCATTAGCCACAAGCTAACCGCACAGAAGGGGTTTTTAATGCAAAACGCCGCAAACAAACGGCAGCGCGAGGGCTGCACGAAGTCGCACCAATCTTTCCCTATAAATAGAACCAAAACCCTACAATACCTCAGTCTTACGACTTACACACCCGACCGCCCTATTTAGCGCCCGGGGTACCGAAACTGTCCCTATAAAAGAAGCGACTTGTGCAGTCATTGAGTGGGAACAAAAGATAAAGGTGCGTCGCCTGCAACCTGGCGACGCCCCCTTAAATAGGGAGATCGCAGGTGCAGGTCGTTCGCCCCTAACGAGCTGGCCTGCTATTTGAGGCCAAGCTCTTTGTTGTTCTGTAACGCCTGCGACGCTGGGAGCTGATGGTATTTTCACCAGCCGTCGCAGGCACCCTAACAGTACCCCCCCCTCTAGGGACAGCTCCCGAGTTCCCAAGACCCGCGGTCCGGTTCCGTCGGAACTCGCGGATCAGTTCAGGGTCCAGGATCTGGCGAGCCGGTACCCATGAACGCTCCTCGGGGCCGTAACCTTCCCAATCCACCAAGTATTGGGTGCTACCCTGCACCTTCCTGCTATCCAGGAGGCGGCGAACCGTGAATGCAGGGGCACCCTGGATGATACGAGGGGCGGGAGGTTGGGGGGGGGTCTAGCTCCCTCGCACGCAAATGGGCGAAGTTGGGAGACATGAAAGGTTGGGTGTGCCTTCATCCTGGGAGGCAGCTCCAACCTATATGTCACCGGATTTATCCGTCTAACCACCTTGAACGGGCCAATGTACCTTGGTGCCAGCTTGTGAGTGGTACCTTTGACGGGGAGATCCCTCGTCGACAGGAGAACTCGTTGGCCCGGCCGGAACGTGAGAGCCGGCTGTCGCCTGCGATCAGCATTACGCTTCATGGAGCATTGCGAGGTTAGAAGAGCCTGTCTTGCTTTTCGCCAGGCGGCACGGCAGCGACGGATATGATGCTGCACAGTTGGGACCGCAACCTCTTGTTCCTGATCCGGAAACAACGGAGGGGGGTACCCGAACTGTGCCTCAAACGGTGACGTTCCAAGTGCGGCATGGTGCAGGGTATTGTGGGCGAATTCAGCCCACAACAATTTATCCGCCCAGGTGGCTGGATTGCCTGCAGTAAGGCACCGAAGCATCTTGCCTAGATCTTGGATAACTCGTTCCGACTGCCCGTTGGACTCGGGGTGATACCCCGAGGATAAGCTAGCCGTCGCCCTAAGAAGTTGGCAAAAGGCCCGCCAGGTCTGACTTATAAACTGCGGGCCCCGGTCCGACACAATGTCAGATGAGACCCCATGTGCTCTTACCACATGTTGCAGTATAGCCTGAGCGGTGGCCATGGCCGACGGTAGCTTGGGTAGCGGAACGAAAAGGCAAGACTTGGTGAACCGGTCAACAATCACCAGTACCACCGTGAATCCCCTGGATCTGGGCAAGCCCGTAACAAAATCCAGTGCCAGATGGGACCACGGCCTTGAAGGTACTGGTAATGGATGGAGGAGTCCCCGTGGACGCTCTCTAGTGCTTTTATTAGTAGCACAGACAGCGCAGGCGCGGACAAAGTCCTTGACCTGACTGTCCATCCCCGGCCACCAAAACCTTCGGCGCAACAATTCCAGGGTCTTAGAGACTCCTGGGTGAGCCGCAAATGGGGACGCATGGGCCCATTCAAACACCTGATGACGGACTGTAGATGGAACAAACAGCCGATCAGGTGGACCTCCACCGGGGTCGGGCTCCACAGTTTGAGCGTCCCTGACAATTTTAGATATGCCCCATGTTATAGGAGCAACAATCTGGCTCGGGGGGATAATGGGTTCAGGCTCGGTCTCAGGTCTGGTCGACTCCCACTGCCTGGACAAGGCATCAGGCTTACCATTCTTAGACCCTGGTCTATAAGACAGGGTGAAGTGGAAGCGACTAAAAAAAAGAGACCACCGAGCCTGGCGGGAGTTCATCCTCTTGGCCTGCTGGATAAACGACAAGTTTTTGTGGTCTGTCCAGATCAGGAAGGGATGTTTAGCCCCTTCGAGCCAATGTCGCCACTCATCAAGCGCTAGCTTGATGGCCAAAAGCTCCTTATCTCCTACCGGGTAATTACGCTCGGCAGGAGTTAGACGATGCGAGAAGAAGGCGCAAGGGTGGAGCTTCTTTTCAGAGCCCACTCTCTGGGACAACACTGCCCCAACCCCGACATCAGAGGCATCCACTTCCACAATGAAAGGTTCCTCTGGATCGGGTAACTGCAAAACCGGAGCAGTGGTTAAGAGAGTCTTCAGCCTATTGAAGGCTTGCTGGGCCTGCATCGTCCATTTAAACGGTCTCTTACCAGTTAGGACCGTCAAAGGAGCGGCGACCGTACTAAAGTCCCGAATGAATCGCCTAAAAAAATTTGCAAAGCCCAGGAATCTTTGCACTTGGCGTACGGAACAAGGAGTTGGCCAGTCCTCCACAGACTTAACTTTAGCCGGATCCATACGGAGGGCACCCTGAGAAACGATGAACCCCAAAAATGAAATAGATGGGGCATGGAAAACGGACTTCTCCAGCTTGACGAACAGATGATGGTCGAGCAAAAGCTGGAGAACCCGGCGGACGTGCCTCACATGTTCTTCGATGGACCGACTAAAAATTAAGATATCGTCTAGGTACACATAGACGTATCTATCAAGGGCTTCTCGCAAAGCCTCATTGATAAAGCGTTGGAAGACCGCGGGGGCATTCATTAACCCAAAGGGCATCACTCGATATTCGTAGTGTCCCGTGGGCGTAATGAACGCAGTCTTCCATTCATCCCCCCGCCTGATCCGGATCAGGTTATACGCGCTGCGTAGATCGAGCTTCGTAAAAATGGAAGCCCGCTGAAGGGCTTCAAACGCCGTGGCCATCAGCGGCAGCGGATACCGATCCTTGATCGTGATGGCATTCAGACCCCGATAGTCAATACAGGGGCGTAAGGTTCCGTCCTTCTTCCCCACAAAGAAGAACCCTGCCCCAGCTGGGGAGGACGAAGGACGGATAAACCCCTGTTGGAGTGCTTCCTTAACGTACTCCTCCATGGCTACCCTCTCCGGGCCCGACAGGGAGAAAAGGCGCCCCCTAGGCGGAGAAGTACCAGGAAGCAAATTTATTGCACAATCAAAGGGTCTGTGGGGGGGCAAGTCTTGCGCCCGAGACTTGCTAAAGACCTCATGTAGGTCATGGTACACAGGCGGTACCCGGGCCAGATCAGGGGTTATCGCACTAGGTGATAGCGGTGTCGACGACATACTGGCTGGCAGCAAGCATGCGTCCTGACACCTTGTTCCCCAGGCAAAGATTGACCCGGTTACCCAATCAATTTGGGGATTATGCTTCCTGAGCCATGAGTGTCCCAGGACCACTTGGAGCTGGGGGACCTGGGTCACCAAAAAGGTGATCCGCTCCTCATGGTTTCCCAGACGCATTGTGAGAGGACGCGTCTGATGAGTTATGGGACTCCCGGCTACCGCTCGGTCATCCACAGCGTGAACCGCTATGGGTATCCGTAACGGCTGGAGCTCAATCCCCAATCTGTGTACCAGGCGGCGATCAATAAAGCTCTCCACCGCACCTGAATCGACACAGACCCGGAGTTCCGTGTTGCCCGAGCCCCAGAGCAACACTGTGGCAAGGGACAGACCATGATCAGGGATTATGGATCGGCCCACCCTCGACTCCCTGCCTCGAGAGTGGCCTACTCGTTTAACCGAGCCCGGCCCCTCGAGGGAGAGTCGAAAGATGGTGGTGTGGGCCCCCGGGTCAATCCCAGTTGCATGGGCTCGGGATCCTGGTCACGGAACACGGGCCGGGGCGAGCTCTGAGGCCGGACAAAGGGTGGATGAGACCCTCGCTCCCGAGCTCGCTGTCGGAGTCTAGTGTCGATTGAAGTGGCCAGTGTGTAAAAGGCCTTAAGTGTGGTGGGGAGCTCACGAGTGGCCAGCTCATCCTTAATTTTCTCCCCCAGGCCGCGATGGAAAATGGCAAGCAGCGCCCCCTCATCCCAACCACATTCGGCTGCTAGAGTGCGAAACTCAATCACATACTCAGCGACGGAGCGTCCTCCTTGGGACAGCTCAAGCAAACGCGGGCCAGCCTCTCTTCCTCCCGTTGGGTGGAAGAAAGTGTCCCTTAGCGCCTCCTTGAAGGCGAGCTCTGAGGCACACTCGGGGGCGTCCTGCTCCCAGAGAGCAGTGGCCCACTCTAGGGCTTTGCCGGTGAGCAGTGAAATAATATACGCGACCTTTGAGCACTCAGATGGAAAACGGGAAGGCTGCAGCTCAAAGGTGAGGGAGCACTGCAGGAGAAATCCCCTACATTTTTTTGCCTCCCCCGAAAAACGTTCGGGGGGCGGAATGGGGGTCTCTACACCTGTGGTAGTTGTAGGGTACACGGGAGAAGGCGGGGTCTGGCGGTCAGGACTGGCACCCAGTGTAGGTAGTAGCTGGACAATTTCGGTCAAACGGTTGGCCAGCTCATTGAGTGCCAGCTCGTGTCTCCCTAAGGCCATCCCCTGGTGACGTAGAACGTCAGAAATAGGGGGGTTCTCCGCTGGGTCCATATTACTGGACGCACCTTTCTGTTATAATGAGAGAGACTAGGGACCCAAAGATGCGGAGAAAGGTGTTCTTTTATTTAACAATAAATAATAATCAAAACACAAAAACAGGCACAGAAAACAACTCGGGCAGAATTCCCGAGTGAAGCCGCTGGCGCCGCAGGCAACTGAAAAAGAGAAAAAAGAATAATGGAAAACGAAAGCAAAAGCGCGAGGCGCGAACCTGGATCGCCTGAATGAGAGGCGTTCGCGCTGCTCGCTGCGCTATTTAACAGCGAGTAAACAAAGGAGCCCTCGTGCTTAAAAGCAGCGCTGAGGGCGACAGATCCCAGGATAATCTTCCGGGATCGCTAAAGTGAAATTAATCAGGTAACTGGGACTACAGCCGAACCGGTATTGTCACCAGCGGTAAGTTCGTGCCGCTGGGAAGAAACCGATCTGAAGTTAGAAAAAAGGGAGGTCGCTAACTGCAGCGTGGATTCGAACCGGGACTGTAAAAGTGGATGACGCTATGGCTTAGTCCACACGGCCAACCCGGCAGTGATGAACCCACCTGAAAGTTCAGGCTATAAAAGGCTTGTGAAAAGCGGTTGCGGGGCTACCATTAGCCACAAGCTAACCGCACAGAAGGGGTTTTTAATGCAAAACGCCGCAAACAAACGGCAGCGCGAGGGCTGCACGAAGTCGCACCAATCTTTCCCTATAAATAGAACCAAAACCCTACAATACCTCAGTCTTACGACTTACACACCCGACCGCCCTATTTAGCGCCCGGGGTACCGAAACTGTCCCTATAAAAGAAGCGACTTGTGCAGTCATTGAGTGGGAACAAAAGATAAAGGTGCGTCGCCTGCAACCTGGCGACGCCCCCTTAAATAGGGAGATCGCAGGTGCAGGTCGTTCGCCCCTAACGAGCTGGCCTGCTATTTGAGGCCAAGCTCTTTGTTGTTCTGTAACGCCTGCGACGCTGGGAGCTGATGGTATTTTCACCAGCCGTCGCAGGCACCCTAACAGTAATCAATGCGAAATTTAACTGGCAGCCAGTGTAGAGATGATAGAACAGGAGTAATATGGTCAAATTTTTTAGTTCTAGTTAGCACTCGAGCTGCTGCATTTTGAACTAACTGGAGTTTGTTTATGGATCTACCAGAGCATCCTGTTAGAAGAGCATTACAATAATCTAACCGAGAAGTTATAAACGCATGGATCAGTTTTTCGGCGTCATTAACAGATAGTATATTTCTTATTTTAGAAATGTTACGCAAATGATAGAAAGCAACTCTAGTAATATTATTAACGTGTGTATCAAATGAGAGATCTGAATCTATTGTGACACCTACGTTTTTTTACATCTGGGCTGGGAGTAACAGAGAAAGTGTTTAAGTTTAGCACCAGGTTAGACAACTTGTCTCTTGCAGCTTTAGAGCCAACAAGTAAAACCTCAGTTTTATCTGAATTAAGTAAAAGAAAATTACACGACATCCAGTTTTTTATGTCGTTTACACAATCTTCTATCTTACTGATTGTGTCAGTATCATTTGGTTTGGCTGATATATACAGCTGTGTGTCATCTGCATAGCAGTGAAAGTTTATGCCATGTTTATGAATAATTTCACCTAGTGGAAGCATATAGAGTGTAAATAATAGCGGTCCCAGTACCGACCCCTGTGGAACACCATACTTTACTTTTGTAGTTTCCGAGCATTTATTATTTACATAAACGAATTGAGAGCGGTCAGTCAGATATGATTTAAACCAAGAGAGTGCGAGTCCTTTAACATCTACTGTATTTTCTAGCCTCTCCAGTAAAATGTTCTGATCAACCGTATCAAACGCTGCACTAAGATCTAATAGAACAAGAAAAGAGACACATCCATTATCAGAAGACATTAACAACTCGTTAACTACTCTAATTAATGCGGTTTCGGTACTATGGTTGGGTCTAAATCCTGATTGAAATTTTTCATGAATACAATTTTCATTCAAATAAGAACATAGCTGTTTGTAAACGACTTTTTCTAATATCTTTGAGACAAAAGGAAGGTTTGAAATTGGCCTATAATTAGATAAAACATGTGGATCAAGATTAGGTTTTTTAATCAGGGGTTTAATAACAGCACTTTTAAACAATTTAGGTACATACCCAAGGCTAAGGGATGCATTGATTAATGTAAGCAGGGGCTCTACAATAGCTGGGAGTAAATCTTTAAGTAAACGAGTTGGAACAGGATCGAGTATACACGATGATGACTTCGATGATTTAATCAACACAGTTAGTTCATTTTGGGAGATTGGATTAAAGGAATTTAGTTGGATTAACTCGTTACTGTTATCATCACTGTTCTCACCAATGCTGCTCGGAGTGAGTCCATACTTAACATTGGCAGGTGACACACTCTGACTCTGAAGTCGTATTTTTTCGATCTTGTCATTAAAGAATTTTAAAAAATCATCACTGGTACAGTCAGGCGGTATATTAGATTCAGTTTCATTGACGTTTTTAGTTAATTTGGACACTGTCTCAAAAAGGAATCTGGGATTGTTTTTATTTTTCTCTATTAGGGACGAATAATATAAAGATTTAGCTTTTATAAGTGCATGTTTATACTCAGTTAGAGCATCTTTCCAAGCAATCTTATACACTTCCAGTGTAGTGTGACGCCACTTGCGTTCTAATTTCCGTGCTGCTTGTTTAAGTGCGCATGTGTGGTCATTGTACCAAGGAGCAAGTTTTTTCTCCCTAATCAGTTTAGTTTTAAGTGGGGCTACGTTATCTAAGGTTGCGTGCAATACAGTCTCTAGGTTTTGAGTTGCCTGATCTAGTTCTTTAGGTTCCGATGCTGATATATTTGGTAATTCTGGTAGGCAGTTTATGAACGCTGCTGCAGTTGCAGATGTAATAGTGCGCTTATATTTAAAACGATTTGGTTGCTGTACCTTATTGGACAGGGACACTTCATATATTAGTAGAGAGTGATCAGAGATTAAGTCATTCTGTGGTACGATTACCAGGTTGTCTATGTTTATACCATAAGTAAGTATTAAATCTAAGGTATGTTTACAGCGGTGAGTGGGTCCTGTTACATTTTGGGTGATGCCTAAAGATTCTAAAATAGAGTCAAACGCAGTTTTGAGTGGATTACATTTATCCTCATAATGGATATTAAAGTCACCAACAATTAAAGCTTTCTTAGTTGATAAAACTAATTTAGAAAGAAAATCGGCAAATTCGTTAAGAAATTCTGAGTAAGGACCAGGGGGTCGATAAACAGTAACCAGCTTAAACATACTAGTTTTATCAGATGAACATTTATTGGTTATGTCAGAGATAAGAACTTCAAACGAGTTTGTTATGGGAGTTGATTTTACAGTGAGACCTACGTATGTCCTTGTCATAAATTGCGGCTATTCCTCCACCACGACCACTAAGACGTGGCTTATGTTCATAACTGTAACCCGGAGGAGATGCTTCATTTAAACCTAGATACTCATCAGGTCTAGCCCAGGTCTCAGTTAAACAAAGTGCACTAAGACTATTATCTGTAATTATTTCATTTACAATTAGTTTTGCATGCAAGTGACCTGATGTTTAGAAGTCCTAACTTTAGTTTAGCTTTACTATGGTTTTCATGATGCTCATTTAGATTAATTTTAATTAAGTTATTATGACATACTTTTTGATTTTGTTTTGGCTTACACCTGCCACGGTAAACAGACACAGTCTCAATGGTTTGTGACGTAAGGATTCCGGGTGACAACAACCTGCTGTAGGTTTCGCCACTGGGTCGAATCGGTAAGGGGCCAGAGCACACTACTGCCTCAGACATCGACCTAGCTAACTCACACACCTCTTTAACATTATTCTTAGTAACCTCAGACTGCAGTAAACGAACATCATTAGTGCCGACGTGGATAACAATCTTCGAAAACCTACGATTAGCATTAGCTAGCACTTTCAGATTTGCTCTGATGTCAGGCGCCCTGGCCCCCGGAATACAAGTGACTATGGTTGCTGGTGTCTCTATGGGGGTTGCAATGCGCACGTGTCGGAGCTGAGAATCTCCTATAACCAGAGCACTTACATTAACAGGCTTCTCAGCGGGTGGCTCACTGAGTGGGGAAAACCTGTTGGACACGTGCAACTGAGATGGTCGGTGCTTTGCCCTATGACTATGTCGCCGAGACGTCACCCAGTCGCCCCGCTGTGAGGGCTCTAATGCCGGAGTCTGGGGTTCTACACCTGAACTGCTGGCATTCGGGACTGCTACAGCTGAATCTAAACACTCACTAGTAGTAGTCTGTTCTAATGCCCGAATGCGCCCTTCTAACACTGAGATCTTCTCCGTCAGACTAACAACTAATCTACACTTATCACATATAAAGTTATCACTAAACACGGAGAAGGAATAACTGAACATATTACACTCGGAACATGGATACAGCGCTCCTACTGGGGCCATAATAACAGAGAAATGTACTTAGCTTTACAAGATGAGTTGGAGATGATGTTTATGTTGGATTCACCGGCGCTTCTGCTGGTAGTCACAGAAGAACGGCTTTAATTCCGGATGAAACAGGCGATGATGAGCTGGAATACAAAAACCACCAACCAAACCAACACAAACGCGCTTCGTTCGGACAAAAGCGGCTGTAATTCTAAAGGAGAACGGTGTTATGCGCTGGTGTACAAAACAAATAAACGCGCTTCCTACGAACAGAAACAGTTATAACTCCCCACAAAACAGAGGTGTTTTAAGAGCTGAAATACAGAACACAACCAAACACAAACGCGCTTCGTGCGGACCGAAAACGGTTTTAATTCTGGATAATTAAGATGTTTATGCGCTGAAGTACAAAAACAAACAAAACCGGCTTCGTTCGGATGCCGGTAGCAGAAGTTTCCTAGTTTCCAACACAGCACGAATTTACGTTAGTAAACACAAGCGCTTTTTTACGATAAACAAAATAAAACTAAATCAACAACACACGGAAGATTAACGTATAAATTATATGTTTAAAACATACGTATATAAAAAGTTATTTAGCTAAAGGCTACAAACAAACAACTAGGCTAGCGTCTCAGCGCTTGGTTCTGTTGCTTTCTTTAAAACGTGCATCTATTACTGACTGATAACAGGTATCTCAGTTAGATTCGTGTCCTGATCCCACCAAGGTTTATTTCAGTTATAATTTCTTAGCATTGATTTAGTACCTACACATTCATTTCACTCTTCTTACTACTTAATTGTTTTATTCCCTGATTAATCACTGTTTCTATGCTATACTTTTAATTTTTAATAAACATTATAATTATTTAAACCTAGCACTGTGAGTTTAATTACCTGGGTGAGAGAAATAATCGACTAACGAACTTTACTCCAACAGAAAGTGATATTTTATGAATTCGGTTTTCCTGGTAATTTCTCCTTAAAAATGCCAGTGGTTCCCCCGTATTTGATTAATAGCTATTAATTATATAATTAAGTAATTATTTGCTAATCTCTCTCCTCCACGACAAGGTACTAAACATTTTTTCCCTGTAGTGATTCGGTTCATTCAAAACTGTGTCTGGAACGCAAACCTAGATCTGCTGTGGCGACTTCTAAATATAGGCGCAGCCGAAAGAAAAAAAGAATTTGATGAATATATTATAATATATTCAATAATATATTATATAATAAAATTATAACTATTATATAGACTATAATACTATAAAAATAATAATAATAACGTAATTCAGTACACAGATCAGCAAACTTTATTCTTAATAATCAAATCATTTTTATTTCAAACAGTATAAAATTAACTTTTAGTTTAATGTAGCTATAAAAATATTCAACTACCTACAAAAATAAAATCAAAAATTTACAATATCAAAACATCATTTTAGCTTCCAGTTCAATTTTTAGCATATATTTAATTAAATTTACAGCAAGTTCATTTTTCTTTCTCAAAATAAAAAAAAGCTTCAGGATTTTATCAAACAGATCAAAAATACCAAATGAAAAAATAAAAAACAGTCATTTTGATGATTATTACAAGACAGATCTTTGTGTTAGCGTACTGTGGCTGGTTACGTTACAGAATGTGAAATTAAAAAATGGGGATGTTTTTCCCCCCGTGCTCGACTGAAATGTTCAACACTGAGATCAACAAAGATTCAGATGAATAAAATATCAGGAGCTGAAGCTGTTAGAAAATCATTTCCTGAGGTTAGAGATGTTTTGATGTCATTTCCTGAACAAAGACATTGGGTGGCGTCTCTGGGTCACATGGTCTGGGTCTCTCTGAGGCTCCTCCTCCACGTCATCATAATCTGTAAAATAAGTAAATTGAGGAGGAGGCTGAAATGTTCCTCATAGATGATCAATAATGGAAGCAAACTTTCACTCTGCTGCCTGTTCACTTTATTTACAACATTTACTCCATCCTCCTTAATCATGCACATTTCACACACAGCCATGGAGCTAAACCAACCCACCTTCTGCACCTCCTACTTCCTGTTCAGCACCCATCACATCATCATAGTCCTCTGATTCCTCTATTAGAGCAACATGAGAAGAGAAATGATGGCATTAAGAAACTCAACTGAATTCTTACTGCATTGATGCTTCAGTTTCAAATTAATTTCCTCCTGTCAGAGAAACAGACCTGTTATCAAGTTTGGCTTTGTTTCCATGGTAACAGCATCATCATGGTCCTCTGGTGGTGTTTCTTCTGCCCAAATGTAGAGATCAATACCATGAAATCAGTCATGATGTGGTTCAGAACTCTTTTCATGCTTGAAGTTACAATTTTGTGAAATTATTGTCCTACCTGTCATGATCTGGAACTTCTGATCAGCTGTAATGGCGTCATCATAATTCTCAGCTTCGTCCTCTACACCAAAACACCCAGATTTCAACTTTACTCAGGTACCAGTTCTTAAAGTTACAGGGGGCCAGTAAAGCTCCACAAATACTCTACAGGAATCTCTCCAATCACAGTGGATTTAATGATTCCATTTTCATCACATGAATTCTGATCTTATAAAGTGTAGTGAATGTAAAAATCCTCCCTCTAGATCTTTATAAATATAAACACACTACAGCAGAACCAGTGTACAAAGTTATTTACAGTATGGAGAATTCATTTCTACAGCTTTCTAAAAGAAATCACTAAACAGAAGCTCACCGGCTACGTTATCAGGGATCAGTCCAGCAGTCATCACATCATCATAGTCCTCTGGTGTGTCCACTCTCCTCGAATCACCTAAATCACATAAAAACAGAGGATCAGATTTTGGAAGACTCATCCCATCTACTGCACTGATTTTTAAGTTAAATGTGTTTAGTTGGAAGGCTAGAAAACCTTCAGTTAAAAACAGTTAAATATTTTCTTTTGTACCAGTTACAATAAATAAAGTTTTTGTACCAATTAAATTGTAATAAAGTCTCCTGAAGTGGTTTTACCAGAATGTATTTTAATGCTTTTATAATGAATTTTATTGTTTTTTCTACCAGTAAATCAGAGCAGTTTAAGATCGTATTGAGATTTTAATTGTTTATAATTGATGAATCTACTTGAGGTAATTACTATTATTTACTTGTTTAAATACTTGATTATTTTGGGGATTGTACTGGAATATGAGACTTTATTGTCTGTCACCTCATCTTAACCCACTTGCTTGTTTTTTCTGCTCACTTGAGAGGTGAGGGTCACCCTGAC
This sequence comes from Trichomycterus rosablanca, assembly GCF_030014385.1. NCBI lineage: Eukaryota > Metazoa > Chordata > Actinopteri > Siluriformes > Trichomycteridae > Trichomycterus > Trichomycterus rosablanca. Next base: position 86,789,933 of record NC_085988.1, on the reverse strand, counting down.
CCGCTTAAGAAACTTGCTTTTCACATATTGACGCAGATGTTACTAAAGAGATCTTCACATGTTTTAGCAGTCGAGTCTGGTCTGGACAGGCCGCCATTTACACTTGCTTTTGTGCATCTTGGTGAACTTAAGGTTCTGGGAAAACCGCAGGATGTTATCAACAATTCCCAGAATAATGGTCTGAGAACAGAGCCATTATTCCTGGGTGGATAAAAAACACTTAGGTTCTACATTCCTACAATCATCTACAGTAACTAATTTAAATAATATAATCATATTTAATATTAAAAATACAGGTTATTACCAGGTATGTTTTCAGGAATCGATCCAGCAGTGATGGCATCATCATATTCCTCTGCTGTTTTTACATTCGCTGTATCATCTAAATCATATAAATTCAGAACATTTGTACAAACAGATCAATCATCTTTATTTAATCATTAATATTAAAATAATAAATTCTGATAATTTAACAAAGTTACAAACTTATCAGGTCATTAGTTGTGACGGCATCATCATAATACTCGGCTTTATCTCCAAACCCAGATTTTTCTACATGAATAAAGTTTAAAATTATTGTCATCGACACTACTAAACAAACTAGATTCACTATTAAAGAGAACTTTATAATGAAAGAAAAATCTGTGAACTAACAAACCAAAGAGACCAAAATGAAAGTGTCAGGATTAAAACTCTGGATTTATAATCAACATTTTCTTCATTCTTTTAATGTTTCTTTGTAGAACAAGTTAAACAAATCCACCCTCCAGATCTTTTACCTGAGAGAAGCTCCTCATCCACGTCTTCATACCCAGAATGCTGTGATTCAGAGAGGAGACTTCCTGTTGAGAAGAGAAGAACAGTCATGAGACGAGTTCAGAACAGCAGATCAATAATGAGCCACCACAATGTTTTTTCATTTTTGTCAACGGCTTTTTACTTGGCAGGATCTCAGCAGGTACACTCAGCACACAGCAGTAATACCCTGGTACCAACTGTATATTTCTTTAAATAACTGTCAGGGGTACCAAAACCTTTACATATAACTCTGTATAAACGTCACCTCTTTTACTGGAACGTCTGGTTCTTCTAGTGGAGTATCTGTGGTTGATCTCTTCATAAACTGCCTCTGACAGAGTCTTACGCTTCATCTTATAGAGACCTGATTATGGAGAAGAAGAAACACATTAGCAACAGAGGATCCAGGATTAAGCCTTGTGGGAACATAAACATTGTCTTCATGACTATGTGAGTAAGATCTGAACCAGTGTAGGACTGAGACAGGAAGGTAAATGTTCAGTAACTGAAGCAGGATTAAATCTCTGAATGTTACTACCTCTCCTGAGTCCTCTGTTCTGGAAAAACATCACAACCAGAAGCACTAAGGCCAGGAAGAGCAGCGTTCCCAGCAGGATCAGGGCCAGTGGAGGGGTGGATGATGGAGGTTCTGGATTGGCTGTTCTTTTCATTGTTTGTTTCACTGCAATTTAAATATAAAGGATATTTTTGTAGATCATAACAGAGTTTATTATTATTAACGTGTGTATAGATGATAGAAAGTAAAATACTTTACCTGCTTCGGTGATGATGGTGGTTGTTGTGGGTGTAGTAATAGAGGATGCTGATATCTCTACATTAACAGAAATTTAACAAACCTTTTATATTTAGTAATAAGAGATAAAACTGTAATTGGATTTTATTCCTAAAAGTAATCCCACCTGCACATGTGACTCCAGCATCCTGTTTGTGGGTGCAGTCTGTCTGGTACTTCAGGGAATGATGACAGTTCCACAGGTGAATCTCGTCTCCTCTACACTTCACTCTGTTCAGCCAGATGGTTCCTTCACCAGCACCAAAGGTAGCGTTCCTATCAGCACTCAGTGCTCCACCACAGCCCAGCTGCCTGCAGACCACCTGAGCATCTCTGATGTCCCACTGATCATCACAAACGCTTCCCCATGTAGCATTATAATAAACCTCCAGCCTTCCAGAGCAGCTTCCCTTTCCTCCAATCAGCCTGAGAGGCAGGTGATCTACACCACACACATCACACATGAGAAATCACATCAACACTAACACACATCACACATGAGGAATCACAACAACACTAACACACATCACACATGAGGAATCACAACAACACTAACACACATCACACATGAGGAATCACAACAACACTAACACACATCACACATGAGGAATCACAACAACACTAACACACATCACACATGAGGAATCACAACAACACTAACACACATCACACATGAGGAATCACATCAACACTAACACACATCACACATGAGGAATCACATCAACACTAACACATCACACATGAGGAATCACAACAACACTAACACACATCACACATGAGGACTCACAACAACACTAACACACATCACACATGAGGAATCACAACAACACTAACACACAGTTCACAAGATAACATCAAATCACTACCATATTAGGTTAATTAAAAGCTTTAATTGTATTTTAATGAGAATCTTACTGGAGCAATATTTCAGGTGGGAGGGTGGAAGACATGATCCATGAGTACGTACAGAACTTTCATTGTGTCCTGTAAGGAAATCATTTAGTTGGTCATATACTGTATACTGTATTTTACCACAGTAACCAGTACAGAATGAAGAGAAGCTCGACCTACCTGAACATTTAATGTGAGCCACCTCAATGCTACTATCACACTCGTTCTGTCCCCATGGTGAAGATGGACAGTATACGAGATTAGAATCATGTTTCTTACATTTTACATGATCCAGCCAGTTAGAAGCAGATTCCAGTCTTGCTCTTGTTGAAGATAAACTTCCAGTTCTTCCACAGTTCAGCTCTCGACAGATTACACCCGCTGTATCATCGTCCATCCAGTTGAAACACACGTTACCCCAGGTTCCATTGTAGAAAACTTCCAGACTCCCCTCACAGCCCCCAGTGAGTCTGATTTCTTTAAATTCTGGGGGAGAAAGTTGACTGATAATTATTTAATGCTATTAATGTATATAAACACTTATTACATCTGTATATAATGATGAATTTCAGTACCTGAACACACCACCCCGACGTCCTCTTGGTGTCCACATTCATTCTCCTCACAGATCTTAAATCTGCAGTTCCACAGAGACGTCTCGTTCCCCTCACACTCCACCTTATTCAGCAATATGGACCCAGTTCCAGGACCAAACCAGGCTGGTATGTGGGTACTGAGGGCCACACCACACTGTAGCTCTCTGCAAACCACCTGGGCATCTTTAATATCCCACATGTCACCACACACTGTTCCCCATGAACCACTGTGGAAAACCTCCAGCCTTCCTGCACAGTCTCCACCAGAACCAACCAGCCTGATGGAGTTGTGGGCTGGGATAAAAAAACAAAACAAAAAAACAGGTATTATTCTATTTTTTAATATAACACCGTAAATGTTGTAACAGGTTCACAGTGAGGTGAGGCAGAAAGGTGTCAGGTGTAACCCCACACCTGCAGTATTAGAAAATGAACCTAAGTGCAGGAAAACCTAAACAAAGTAGAACAATGATGTAACTCAAAAGCCACAAAACAAAAAAAATGAACAAAATCAAACTCCACCAGCAATGCGCCACCCAGAGGTTTATAGGAACCCTAAGCAAACAACGCATCATGGAGGTAAGTTAGAAACAAGTTTATTACAGGCAACAAAAACAGAAGGACTCATAACAGGTATACTAGGAGAGCAGCGATGGGACCTGGAGACTGGAACAGAGGCCGGCGGAACGAACAGGAACACTGGAAACTGGAAAGGAAGAAGGTAGCATGGAACAAGGGATCCAGGAGACGACAACAAAACTGGTACACTCAGGGCAGGAATACTTGGAAGGGGCGACAAGGGAACCAGGAGGCTGAGATAGAGGCAGGTAGAACCGCTGGGAACACAGGAGATAGCAAGATGAACCAGAAGGCTGGGATTGAGACAGATGGGACTGCCAGAAACACAGGAAGGTGCGACGAGGGAACCAGGTGGCTGGGAAGGAGTTGATTGACGATGAAGAAAACACAGGAGACTGGAGAGGAGGCAAGTGGCATGGAGCAGGGGATCCAGAAGATAAAACCAAAATACTGCAGGCAAGGATACTTGAAAGGTGGCATTGAACATAAGATCCATGTGAGGGGAAGGAGCTGAAGACCAGGGAAAAAATAGGGAAGCTTGGCGTGTGCAGAAAAAAAAACAGAAGAGCTGCTCTCTGAAGTAGCAGGGTCAGCAGGAAACCAGGGAGATGAACTGAAACCAGGGAAGGACAAAAGGTAACATCAACAGGTAACAACCAGATAACAAAAAAAGGAGACAACATGGAAAGTCAACAAGTAACAAAAGCAGATGATCTGGCAAGAAGTGGAGAAACACTAGTCAAGTCAAGTCAAGTCAACTTGATTTATATAGCGCTTTTTACAATATACATTGTCTCAAAGCAACTTTACAAAATCCAGGACCAACAGATACAAAAACCCCTAGGGGCCTTTAAAGGTAGATTAACGAGGAGCTAATTGGAAGCAGGTGTGCAGGGTAATTAATGAGGGGGAATCTATTGGCTGATTAGTGGGAGGGAAAAACTGGTGCAGTTCCCTACAGCTCCACCAGGAGTCGCCAAAACTCCCCTGGGACTCCTGACAGTACTCCCCTCTTAATGGTCGCCTCTCGGCAACATATCCGTCTTGTCAGGGTTGTCCCGGTGAAATTCTTGGAAAAGGTGGGGATTCTTTCGATGAGCCAGGTGGGTGGAGGGGGTTTGGAAGGAGGTGGAATGAACTATCTCTGTCTGTCCTAACATCTGAGTCTCTTGCTGTCTTTAAAAAACGATTAAAAACCTTCATCACCTTTTTACTAAACACTTGAGCTGACTTGTACTTATTTACTAACATTTTTTTCCATTTCCAAAAAACAAAACAAAACTTTGGTTCTAACAAGTTTCAGCAGATTCGTGTTCTTTGACTGTTGTTTACTAAAACTTGAGAAATGAAATGTTTACTATGGAAGCACTTCTGTAAGTCGCTCTGGATAAGAGCATCTGCTAAATGCAGAAAATGTAAATGTAAGATCATTAAACTGTGAGCTTCTGTTTTAAGTTAGTTAATAGTTGCTGGTTTGTAGCTGCTTACCAGAGCAGGTGATGGACAGCAGTTCTCTGGAGCTGCAGTTAGCAGGTTTTGCACTGCTGCAGTTCCCCAGATGTTCTTCACTTCCAGAGCAATTGAAAGCTGTTCCACATGTCTGGTGGTGTTCAATAGTGGATGGAGAGGAGCTGTAGTTCAGCACAGATCCACAGCCCAGCTGTCTGCAGAGCACAGAGGACTCAGCCAGACTCCAGGAGTCCAGGAGAACCTTCCTCCAGTCCTGTCCAAAATAAACCTCCACCTCCCCCTGACACTCACTTCCTCCTGTTAACTTCACTCGCCCATCATGAAACGCCAGAGAGGAACCTGAAGAGAAACAATAAATCAAGGTTCAATAAGGAAACACAAATTATTCATAAACAGGTCCTACACCACTTTAACATCTCACCAGTACAGATAACTCCAGCATCCTGTTTATGAGAGCATGCAGCTCGACTCCATGATGAGACTGGACATTGGGACAGGTGGGTCTCGTTCCCCTTACAATCAAACACATCAGACCAGATCTGAACGCTCCCCTCCCCAAACCAGTCGGCCTCCAGGACAGCCACAGCACTCCCACAATTCAGCTGGGCACAGAGGACACTGGCAGCTTTAATGTTCCAGCTTCCAGCACAAACTGTTCCCCAATCACTGAGGTACTGGAGCTCCACTCGACCAGAACAGGAGTCTGGACCGTCCACCAGCCGAGCCTCATTGTTACCTAAACCAAAAACTAAGAGCTCAGTGAAAATAGAAACGTTATTAACAGTGACAATGACACTGAGAAATAAAGTTTAAATACAGAACAGGTCACGATACTTAACAGATTAATCCCACATCACTGGAATGGGAGCAGGTGTGGTTGGTAGGTGATGTTGGGCAGAAGGTAATATCAGACTCGTTTCCTCTACACTGAAGCTCCTCTGTCCACACCTGATGTTCTCCTCTACCAAAAGCAGCAGCTCCCAGCACCTCCAGAGGAAGTCCACAGTCCAGCTCTCGACACACAACCTCTGCATCCTGCTGGTCAAAGTCAGCATCACACACTGTGTACCAGGTCTTCCCAAGAACCACCTCAACTCTCCCGGAGCATCGGTGAGGACCATCACCAAGTCTACACTTTTTGTGTCCTGTGTTTAATTATTATAACATTGTGGAAATTAGAACATGATTAAAATATAATATAGCACATTGAAATTACAACCCCAAATCAGAAAAAGTTGGGACAGGATGGAAAATGTAAATAAAATAAAAACACAGAGTTTCTTACATTGACTTTTATTTGATATCAGACAGGATGAATTTGAGATATTTCATATTTTATCTGCTCAACTTCATTTCATTTATTAATAAACATCCATTCCTGCATTTCAGGCCTGCAACACATTCCAAAAAAATTGGGATGGGGGCAATTTAGGGCTGAAAACACTAAATAATGATGTGATGTTAAACAGGTGATGTGAACAGGTGATTGTAATCATGGTTTGGTACAAAAGCAGCATCCAGGAAAGGCTGAGAGTCTCTGATGAGTAAAGATGATCAGAGGATCCAGTTTATCCACAAATGTGTGAGAAAATGATTGAAATGTTTAAAAAGAATGAACCTCAAAGAAAGATTGGAAGGGATTTGCATGTTCTCCCTCTACACTTCAGAATATCATTAAACCATTCAAGGAATCAGGAGGAATTTCAGTGTGTAAAGCTTCATCTGAACGCTCGTGATCTTCCATCCCAAGAACCTCCACTCAACACTAGCTGATATAACCACATGGGTGAGGGATTAGTTTGTAACCGATTTCCCTGCGGTTCCATAATGAATTTAAATGTTATACCGGCGCTGACCAATAGGGACTGATAATGAAATAGAGAGTTGAGGAAAAAGGGATGAAAGAATAAGAACACTGGACCAGGGGAGAAAAAAACTAAACCGGCTGTTTAATGTTGTTTGGTAGATACGGATTGAGAAAACGCTGTTTTCATGCTCAATACGGATTTGTAATTTTCATGGCTTTGGAGTTCTTAACCACATGCTCATAAGAACTGGGTGGATTATTGCTGGACTTATGCAAAAGATTGCAAAGGAGCTGCATGAAAGAAAAGTTTATTGGATTTCAGGATCTCCAGTGTAACAAGCCCATCTCCATTCACATTGGTATCTCTACCTTACCAACAAAAGGACTAACTGGTGAGATCGATCCAAGTCATGCTGTTACATCAATGGACTTTTTGTAAAGGAGTATAGTGTATGTATAATTATATTGTGGTGAAAAGATTTGGGGTATATGTGGTTTATATTGTTTGTTTTTGGTACATGTCTACAATACATGCTTTGCTGATATTTTCTGTTGTTGAGAATGATTGCATCATAGCACGGCATATGACAGAATAGTTGAACCCTGATTTACTAATAGTGATGGTATAAGGTTGAACAACAAAACCGTTACAAGTTTATCAAACCTTTATCAAGCTCTACATGTGTGTCAGTACCAGGGTGTATCATGGTATGGGGGTGTGTCAGTACCAGGGTGTATCATGGTATGGGGGTGTGTCAGTACCAGGGTGTATCATGGTATGGGGGTGTGTCAGTACCAGGGTGTATCATGGTATGGGGGTGTGTCAGTACCAGGGTGTATCATGGTATGGGGGTGTGTCAGTACCAGGGTGTATCATGGTATGGGGGTGTGTCAGTACCAGGGTGTATCATGGTATGGGGGGGTGTCAGTACCAGGGTGTGTCATGGTATGGGGGTGTGTCAGTACCAGGGTGTGTCATGGTATGGGGGTGTGTCAGTACCAGGGTGTATCATGGTATGGGGGTGTGTCAGTACCAGGGTGTATCATGGTATGGGGGCGTGTCAGTACCAGGGTGTGTCATGGTATGGGGGTGTGTCAGTACCAGGGTGTGTCATGGTATGGGGGCGTGTCAGTACCAGGGTGTATCATGGTATGGGGGTGTGTCAGTACCAGGGTGTATCATGGTATGGGGGCGTGTCAGTACCAGGGTGTATCATGGTATGGGGGTGTGTCAGTACCAGGGTGTATCATGGTATGGGGGTGTGTCAGTACCAGGGTGTATCATGGTATGGGGGCGTGTCAGTACCAGGGTGTATCATGATATGGGGGCGTGTCAGTACCAGGGTGTGTCATGGTATGGGGGCGTGTCAGTACCAGGGTGTATCATGGTATGGGGGCGTGTCAGTACCAGGGTGTATCATGGTATGGGGGTGTGTCAGTACCAGGGTGTATCATGGTATGGGGGCGTGTCAGTACCAGGGTGTATCATGGTATGGGGGCGTGTCAGTACCAGGGTGTATCATGGTATGGGGGCGTGTCAGTACCAGGGTGTATCATGGAATGGGGTGTGTCAGTACCAGGGTGTATCATGGTATGGGGGCGTGTCAGTACCAGGGTGTATCATGGTA